>NW_026623736.1:106328-151301 GCF_030028575.1 Malurus melanocephalus | reverse complement strand
CTGGTGGTGGACACGGAGAAGCTGCCCATCAACCGGCTGGCGCCCAGCGGGAAGCCGGTGCTGGTGCAGAGCCGGGGCGAGAAGCGCACGGCCCACAACGCCATCGAGAAGCGCTACCGCTCCTCCATCAACGACAAGATCGTGGAGCTCAAGGACCTGGTGGTGGGCACCGAGGCCAAGGTGGGCRCTGGGGAGTGGCAGGGTGGTGGGCACTGCGGGCTTTGCCTGGTGTTTGGACTGAGCCGTTCCTGCCCCCGGCAGCTCAACAAGTCGGCGATCCTGAGGAAGGCCATCGAGTACATTCGCTTCCTGCAGCAGAGCAACCAGAAGCTGAAGCAGGAGAACCTGGCCCTGAAGCTGGCYGTGCAGAAGAACCGTGAGTGCCAGGGCAGCTCGTGGAGAGGGGGCTCAGGTCCTGTCCCAGCAGCCCTCAGCTTTCTCTGCTTCCTGCAGAGCCCGCCAAGGACCAGGGGACCCCCTGCAGCCGGGGRGCTAAGGCAGAGGTGCCCATGGAGGTGGTGAAGACGGAGGTGATGGAGATGCTGACCCCACCACCCTCAGATGTGGGCTCACCGTCCCACAGCAGCCCACCCTCGCTCAGCGGCGGCAGCAGCAACAGCAGCAGCGACTCCGAGCCTGAGAGCCCCCTCTGTGCCCACGGCAAGGTGAGGGAGGGCTCTGGGGAGGATCTCCCTGCCCTGAGTGGGGCAGGGGATCTGCTGCTTTGTGTAGGAGGTGCCAAGGGCTGAGTGTACCAGGCGGGGAAAGAGCYGACAGCCCTGGTCGTGTTCTCTGAGGCTGCTCCTCACATGATTTGGGGCTGGGTGTGGGGGCAATTTTGTTCCACCCTAAAATGTACTCTGTGCCCCATGCAATATGTGCCCCTATATTCCAACCTGTGCCTCGTTCACCATGCCCCATATCCCATGCCCTGTATCACATACCCATCCCCCATTATCACACCCCATACTCGATGCCGTGTACCCCACGGTCTGGATGCCGTGCCCTGTATCCCATGCCCTATATCCCATACCTGTGACCCTCACCCCATGCCCGTGCCCACATCCCAGGCTCACAGCAGCTCTGCCCATGCAGGTGAAGCAGGAGCACCCCCCGCCCTCGCCCAGCAGCCAGGGAATGCTGGACCGCTCCCGCATGGCCCTCTGCACCTTCGTCTTCCTCTGCCTCTCCTTCAACCCCCTGGCCTCGCTGCTCCGKGGTTCTGGTTCTTCAGCCCCTCTGGGGAGCCAGGACACTGCTGGTCCTGGCAGGAGCATCATGGCTCAGTCTGGCACTTTGGGTAAGCTCCGGTGTGGGGTGCGGGGCACTGGGATGGGCAGTGAGGTGATTGTTGGGGTGAGCACAAGGTGGAGGCCATTGGAATGGAGGTTTTTGGGATGGGTGTGGGATGAAGGCTGTTGACGTGGAGACTGTCGGGGTGCAGGATATTGGGATGGGGGTGTGGGGCTACCTGGCTCAAGGCTGCTGGGGTTGTCTTGAGGTAAAGGCTGTTGGGATGGAGGTTGTCAGAGAGGAGGTGGTCATGCTGGACATGGGGCATAGGGAGGGGGCTTCGGGGTAGGTCTGAGATGGGAGATGATTGGGGTGGACATGTGGGGCCTGTGGGGCAGAGCCTGTTGGCTGGACTCTGCTGGGATGGACACAATGGGGTGGAGGCTCTTTGGGTGGGCACAGGGCAGCGTTGGCAGARCATTGCTGACCCCATCCCTACAGAGGAGCCCTGGGGGTGGACGCAGTGGCTGTGGCCCACTCTGGCCTTCTGGGCGCTGAACGCGGCGCTGGTGCTGGGTGCGGTGGTGCGGCTCTTCGTSTGCGGGGAGCCCGTCACCCGCCCCCACTCCGAGCCCTCCATCCTCTTCTGGCGGCACCGCCGGCAGGCTGACCTCGACCTGGACCGGGTAGGTGTGGCCGTGTCCCCTGCCCCATCCCACACCCACCCCGTCCCCCTGCCCTGCCCGCTCTGATCCTCTCTCTGGGCGCAGGGAGACTTCGCGCAGGGGGCTCAGCACCTGCGGACGGCGCTCGGGGCGCTGGGSCGGCCGCTGCCCGCCTCCCACGGGGACCTGGCCTGCAGCCTGCTCTGGACGCTGCTGCGCCACCTGCTCCAGCGCCTCTGGGTGGGTCGCTGGCTGGCTGCCCGCGCTGGGGGACTGCGCCCGGACCCCCCGCCCGCCGCCCACGTCCGCCAGAGCGCCCGCGACGCTGCCATGGCTTATCACCGCCTGCACCAGCTGCACCTCGCCGGTACGGCCCCGCACCGCGGGGGCTGGGGGATGGGATCTCTGTGCCCACACAACCCCTCAGCCCCCTGAGCCCGTGCCTGAGCCTCCTGTCCCCATTCCACAGGGAAGCAGGCTGGGGGGCACCTGCTGGCCATCAACCTGGCRCTGAGCGCCGTCAACCTGGCTGAGTGCGCCGGTGACGCCATCTCCGTGGCGGCGCTGGCCGAGATCTACGTGGCAGCTGCCCTGCGCATCAAGGCCAGCCTGCACCGCTGCTTCCACTTCTTGGCGGTGAGTGTGGGGTACTGGAGTGTCCCCTGTGTCCCCTGGCATTGGGGTTTCAGGTTTCCCTGACCTCCTGCTCTCCCCGCAGCGCCCCTTCCTCTGCAGCGCCCGGCGTGTGGCCCTGTCCCACGGTGGGGCCGTGCCCCCCGCCATGCAGTGGCTCTGCCACCCCTTGGGCCACCGCTTCTTCGTCGACGGGGACTGGGCGGTCAAGGGTGTCCTCAGGGAGACCATCTACAGCTCTGCTGGCAACCCAGGTGACTCCAAGTCCCCAAACCCCCGCTCCCCCCGTTCTGGGGTGTGGTGTACCTGCTGACTCTGTCTCTGTGCCCCAGTGGACCCRCTGGCACAGGTGACACAGCTGTTCCGTGAGCACCTCCTGGAGAAGGCGCTGTGCTGCGTGGCCATGCCTGAGCCCGGCCGTCCCGCTGCCCAGGGAGAGGGGTGAGTGCTGGGGTGGGCACCTCTCCCTGTGCTGGGGTGGGCACATCTCCCCATGCCCAGTTTGGGGCAGCCCCTCACAGCTCCTCTCCACAGGCGGTTCTCTGACGCTCTCGAGTACCTTCAGCTGCTCAATGGCTGCTCCGATGTCAGCGGCACTCCTGGCCCCGTGCCCTCCATCACCTCCGGCTTGGCGGCTGTCACAGGTGAGGCTGGCGTGTCCCCYGTTGGGGTCACCTCATGTGGGGAGCCATGGGAGTGGGAACACTCTGCTCCTGTGTCTCTCCCACCCCGCAGGCACTGACCCCGTGTCCAAGTGGTGGGCGTCCTTCATTGGCATCGTTATCCACTGGCTGCAGGGAGATGAGGAGGGGGCTGAGCGCCTCTACCCGCTGGTGGAGACCATGCCCCGGGCACTGCARAGYTCTGAGTGAGTGCTGGGGACAYTGGGGACAGGGGTGGCACCTCAGTATTGGACTGGTACAGTGGTACACACTCTGTGTGTGTTGAGGAAGGGCACAGCTGTGCCCTGCGAGGGCTCTGTGGTGACCRTGTCCCCTCYACCTTGCAGGAAGCCCCTTCCCCGYGCTGCCCTGCACTCCTTCCGAGCTGTCCGTACCTTGCTGAGCAAACAGGACGGGAGCCAGGCCACGCTGACCCACTGTGAGAAGGCCAGCAGCTGCCTGCGGGAGAGCCTGGAGCTGGGCAGTCCCCCCAAGGGCACCATCGACAAGGTGAGCCAGGCTGGGGGGGCACCAGGCGGCCACGAGCCCCCAGCCCTGGCGGGAGGTGCCCCCGACCCTCGCGGGGGTGCATTGTAGTTGCATTGCATGTGTCAGACTGGGAGTGCAATGCCCCTGCCATGCAGCCCGGCGGGGGTCCCGCGCAGCAGTGCCTGCCCGCAGGGCCCTCCTCGGCACCCCCCGGCCCTTCACCCGCCCCCTGCTCACCCCGATCCCCCTGTCCTCGCAGGCGGTGCAGTTCCTGCTCTGTGACCTGCTCCTGGTCACCCGCACCAACCTGTGGCAGCAGCAGATGGGCGCCAGCCAGCAGCGCAGCTGCCTCTACCAGGCGTCCGCCCTGGAGCTCCGCGGCTTCCAGCAGGACCTGAGCAGCCTGCGGCGCCTGGCACAGACCCTGCGCCCCGCCATGCGCCGGGTGAGCCCCCCGACCCTCACCTGCCGGCTGTCCTGGTGCCCCGCACCCGCCTGTGCTCACTATCCCCTCCAATCCAGGTGTTCCTGCACGAAGCCACCGCCAGGCTGATGGCCCGGGCCAGCCCCACGCGCACCCACCAGCTGCTGGACCGCAGCCTGCGGAGGAGAGGGGTGCAGGGCAGCAAAACAGGTGGGTGCGGGGTGGGATGTGGGGTGGGACAGCTCAGGCTCACCTGCAGCACCCCGGCAGCCTTGGGTGGTGGGATGTGGTGGGACACAGGGTGGGACACACCTATCTGCACCCACGGTATCCCAGCACTCTGCAGTTGGATACCTTTGTCACCACAGTGGTGGATGGGAAATGGGGTGAGGCACCCTGATCTGCACCTGCAGCAGCCCCCAGAAGTCTTGGCTGGTGGGACACAGAGTGGGAAACCCCATTCTGCACCCAGAGCACCCCAGCAGCCTTGGGTGATGGGATATGGGGTGAGATACAGGATGGGACACCCCTTTCCCACCCTCAGCACTCCAGCACCACAGATGGTGGGTTATGGGGTGGGACACMCCAAGAGCTGGGACATGCCAGCCCYCAGYCCCTCCTGGTGGGAGCATCAGCTCCAGGGTGGGTGAATAACCTCACCTCTGTGTCAAACCTCCTGAGATTTATTCCGTGGCTTCCACGGGCTGACCTTGGCTCTGTCCCCGCAGCTGGAGAGCCCGAGAGCCACCCCACACCACGGGAACACGCCGAGGCGCTGCTGCTGGCCTGCTGCTACCTCCCGCCCAGCTTCCTGGCGGGCCCGGGCCAGCGCGTGGGGATGCTGGCCGAGGCAGCCCGCACGCTGGACAAGCTGGGTGACCGCCGGACGCTGCACGACTGCCAGCAGATGATCATCAAGCTGGGCAGCGGCACCACTGTCACGTCAGGATAGGTGGGGAAGGGGCCGCCAGCCCCCTGCCACCCCCGTGGGTGCGGGATGTGGGACGGCGGGAGGCCGTGCCTCAGTTTCCCCGCAGGATGGTGTCAGGGAGCGGTTCTGGAGGTGAAGGGGTGGGTGGGGAGGGGTCGGGTGATAGCCGATGTGGGTGCGGGGTGGAGGTTGCAGCGTGGGGTGCCTCGGGTGGGCTCCCCCCCCACGGCCGTGTCCGTGTCCCCAGCCCGCGTGGGGGACGGGGCGAGGGGCCCTCTAGTGACACTGTCACAGTATTGCAGGGCACCGGCACGCGCGGCAGCGACCCCCGGTGCCACCAGAACCCCCCCAGTGCCACCTGCGTCCCCCCGGTGTCACCTGTACCCCTCAGTGCACACGCTGGGGGCCCCTTCTGGGGGACTCTGCCCGGCCCCCCGTGGGTCCCGCTGTTGTAGGAACAACAGTCCCCTTGGGTTCGGGGCTTGGTTTTGGAGGTTTGGCCCCACGGCAGCAGTGCAGTGCCCCCTCCTCAGCCATGCCCACGGAAGGCAGGAGGGGACCCCCACCCCGTTCCCCCCACCAGCACTGATCCCCCCCATTAAGAGCTGCCACCACCCCGGAGCATGGACAGATTTYGGGAGAAGGGATGGCACGGGGTGGCACGGGGCTCCCGGGGGGCTGGTGGGTGCCCCTGTGTCCTTGCTTCACCCCCTCTTGTACATAGACCCCTCCCCTCGCCTCCCCCCACTCCCCTTTTCCCTTTTTAAACGGTATTTTCATAGTTGGAGAGTTTTGTACAGACAATTAAAGCTGATTATTTATACTGGTGTGTGCTGGATTGGAGGGGAACTGACACCAAAAATGGGGGCTGCACGCGACGGGGGGGGGGACAAGCGTGGCAGGGATGGGGACATTGGGTGCCAAGGGAGCCCAAACACCCCCTCTTCACCCCATGATGTCTTGAGGGGTGCTGTCCCCCTGTCCCCACACTCCACCCCGCCAGCAAGACCCTCGGGGACAAAGCAGCAGCCAGGGGCTGTCACAGCCCAGGGGGGGACCTGAGCAGCCCCCCAGGGATAGAGAGGCCACGAGCAGGGCGCCACRTACTTCCAAAACAATCGTTGTATCTTTATTGACGCTCTGAATGCAATGACCTGTTTTTTTACTCTTAAGGAAAATAAACATCTTTTAGAAACAGCTTGTTACACACAATCTTCAGTGTGAAGCAATATACTAATAAGAACACTAGTCTTAACATTTACAGTCTTCATATATATTATATATATGTATATGTATACATATATATACACTATATAATGAGGCAATATATAATACACACGGTTTACCATTTTACAGTCATATGTACAAGATGTCACTAAAAATAGCCAGATTTCAGGCAACACTGCCAAGGACACWGGGATTTTTGTTTTGTTCTTTAAATTAATTATTTTTATTATTACTTCTCCCTTTTTTTAAAAATTTTTCTTACCAACTCTTTTGTGTTTTTTGCTCCTGTGTCCGAGGCAGCTGCTGAAACAACAGACATTGTGTGGCCAGCAAACCTTGGGTTGGATGGGATGGTGGGGACACTAGAGGTGACAGGGACATGGGGCGCTGGCTCTGCGGGGGACGTGGATGGGACCAGCAGTGTGCCCCCTTTGCAGGATGCTGCAGAGGCAGTGGCTGTTTTTAGGATGGGATYTGGGGTTGGTTCACCCTGGATTGGTTGCTACCTGTGTCAGGGTGGGGGTGACACAAAGATGGRGTGTGGAGCCTAGAGACGTGGGCAGAGGTCACCGAAGTGCTGGGCAGTTGTCCAGCTCCACTGAGTGCCCAGGAAGCGAAAGCTGAGGSAGCTGAGCAAACCCAGAGCAGTGAGGGGTGAGTCCATGTGGAGGGAGGAAGCAAATGCCTSCTCCTCCTCCTTCTCCTCCTCCTCCTCCAGTTCAGCACACAGAGCTGTGGGGTTCAGTACCCAGAGCTGTGGGGTTCAGCACAAGCACAGGGAGCAAAGCCCCCACAAGAGGAGCCACAGAAGGGGTGCTGGTGAGGYCGAGCAGAGGCAGGAGGGAGGGTTTTGGGGGTCCTGGACAGTAGGACCAGGTGTCCCCAGCCCAGCAGTGCCAGCGCCGCATGGAGTGGGACAGTGGTGGGTGCAATGCGCCAGGGTTTGGGGTTTGGGAGCCTGGCTGGGGCAGCCCAGTGTGTGCCCATCGGCCTCGCCAAGCACCCTCAGCCCCCCAGCACCCTGGGTGTGGGTGGGGGCAAACAGGAGATGGAAAATCAAAACAGAAAAAGCAGAGTGGTGTTTCAAACAGCAGGCCGTTGCTTGCCTTTTTTTTTTTTTCTCATTTTTCTTTTTTTTTCTTTTTTTTTTTTTTTTTTTTGTCTTTTTTTTTTATCCTTTTCTCCGCTGAACTATATACAGACACCATGAGGTTTGCTGAAGGCAACATCTCAGATCAGATCAGTGTGATATTGAGAGCCGGGACCCACGGAGGGTCTGGCGGCCCCACAGTAAGACAACATCGCCGGGACCCCCCCTCGTACACGGACACCCCCCCGCCCCCCTGTGCAGCCATCGCGGGTGGGGGATCCCGATCCGTTCCCCGCGTATCCAGACCCGGTTTTACAGGGACCCGGCGGAAGGGAAAGCCYGGCGCTGGCTCCGCCCACCCGGAGCGGGCTCGGGGGGTCCCCGGCCCGGCTCGACCCAGCCCTGCTCCGCTTCAGGCGCTGCTTCCTCGGCCGGTCCCTCGCTGGCGGCGGGGCGGGTGCCCGCGGGCGCTACACCGGCTGCCTCTGTGGGGAGAATGACGGTGTCAGCCCGGGGGTCTCGTTGGAGGTGGAGGGGTGGCCCTGGGTTGTCCCCATCAGCCCCCCTCCGCCAATAACCGGGCACTCACCCGGGAAGCAGTGCTTTGACAAGGGGTTCAACCATCGTTCATCACCTCATTATCTGCTCAGGGGAGGGGGTAACACCCCTCAGACCTGTCCGGGGAGTCCCAGACCAGCACCCAGTCACTGGCCCTCCCAATACCCCCAGGAATGTGATGCCAACACGGAGCTGAGCATCCAGGATGGGTGTCCCCAGGAATTTGGGGTCTGTGGCAGGTCCTCCTGCTGCAGAGCACTGTGTGGTGCACAGGGAGCTCTGGGCTTACCTTATGTTTGGGACATCTCAAAGAGAAGCTCTCCTCAGTTAATAAGCAACCTGCGAGGAGAGGACAAAGATGCATCAGGAGACACCCAGCACTGCGAGACAGCTGGCCCTGAGTGGGGGGAATGTAGTGTCCCCCTGGCCCACGGCCACCCACCAGCCACAGCGTTTGTGTGAACGGCTCAGCTGAGGCCAGACAGACTTGTGGCACCTTCCAGTGTCACACTGCTGCAGTGAGCACCACCCAGCAGGGAGCGAGCCACGAGCCCACTCTGACCTTGGAGCAATGGGCTCCATGTCCAGCTGTGCTGGAGAGCGCCCAGGACCCCGTGTCGCTGTCCCCGAGGCCGGGCTCACCTGTGTCGATGGCACACGCATAGTGGTAGGTGTGGGGACACCCCTTCTGGCAGCAGCCCACGGTGGCTCCCGCTTGCTGGCAGCTCGAGCACTTCTGTGAACGCACCCGGGAATTCCGAGCAGGGAAGGAGAGATGTGGAGAGACAGAGAGACCCCATGAGACCCAAGACAGATGAGAACCATGACAGTCCCAACAGCGAGGCAACACAGGTGTCCAGCCTCTCTTCCCTCTCCCAGGCCAAACCTTTCTCCCGTGCCAGCGCACTGTGAACCACACCACGCCTCTCGCTTGGCTGTCTGCAGCCACACACGAGGTTCCTACATGCCATAGCATTCCCCCGGATGACACTGAGCCCACAGCCGTGCCCCATGGGGCAGGAGGTGCAGGGACATGACCTGGGTTGGGTCTGGCCTGCCCACGGAGGGGAGTGCCTGGCTCTGTGGGGAGGACAGTAGCCTCCAGCCAGCCATGACATGAGCATGCAGGCTCAGGAACACAGCCAGCCCCCAAACCTTGCACTGGGGGACTTGCTGGAGACCCCCTGCCCAGCCTCTGCCAGRGGTGTGTCCCCTCCTGCTCCCCAGCACTAAAATCCCATGTCACAGAATCTCAGAATGGCGYGGAAAGGATCTTAAAACAGCTTATCTCATTCCACCTCCCTCCCACAGGCAGGGAAGCTTTCCACTAGACCAGGCTGCTCCAAGCCCTATCCAGCCTTGAATACTTCTAGGAATGAGGCAGCCACGACTTCTCACCCCTCCAGCAACCTCCCTATTTTGCTCGCTCGATGTGGCTGTGCTCCAGACACTGGGAGAAAGGAGCAGGGAAGGATCACCCCTCCCTCCAGCTCCCCTTCCCCTGCTGCCCATCACTGTGACATCAGGCTGTGTTGTGCCCGTTTTCATCCCCATCCCGATGCATCTGTGCCACCCTGGATGCCATGTGGGTGGGCCAGGGGATGTGACAGTCCCAGCAGGTCCCAGCTACCGTCCTAAAACCTAATACCATCCATACGTTTTTGTGCTTGAAAAGGGGTAGTTAAGGTATTATCAGAGATGCAGAACAAATCTCTTAGGGACTCAGAGGGGCTCATGGTGCTGAGCACTGGCCCTGCTTTCCCAGGGCAAATCTGTTAATTTTCATCCCGACCGGAGGCGCAGACAGGGAATGAYGCTGGCTGAAGGAGGCCAGAGGGAGATGTCACCTCGGGATGCGGTCCCGGGCTTGCGGCCGAGCTCTTACCAGGTCGGCAGCCGCCTTGACAGCCTCCTGCAGCCCATAGAGCTTCCCTGCCACCAGGAAAACCCCAGCGGTCCATACGGCACAGGCTTCGTGCAGCCAATGCTCCTGCGTGTCGCCCGCCGGCTCCTGCGGCGGGGACTCGGCCTTGTGACATTCGTGCCGCCGGGGCTTTTCGGCCGCCTCCTCGCCCTCTGTCCTCTCGTCACAGCAGTAGCAGCTCTGCAGCCGACGGAACATGCCCCGCGGGCTGGAGCGCAGCGAACTCTGCTTGGCCGCCTCAGCAGCCCCCTCGGGCCGCGCCGCCTTCCCACAGCCGCCCTCAGTCCCGCGGGGCGCCCGCTCTGCCGCGGYGGGCACTGCCGAGTCCTCGCCCGGCCCCTCCGCCCGCGCCTTCTCCTTCAGCCGSGATTTCTTCTTGGGCAGGCAGTCCTCGGGGTAGTAGGGCCCGCAGAGGTCCCCCAGGTCCTTGTAGTTGGCGGGGTTGCGGCAGAGGCAGCAGACCAGGCACGCGGCGCTCAGCGCCTTCGACACCACCGGCCCCATGTGCATGGTGGAGGAGGAGGGCAGAGCCGCCCGCGGTCGCGGCGCCGGCCCGGCCGGTCCCCGCTGCAGCCGCGCCTCGTCGCCGGGCGAGTTGACGACGGTGCAGGTGGTGGTGAACTCTCCGCGCCGCTCCACGCGGACGTAGGGAGCGAAGGGTGGGGCGCGGCTGTCCGCCCGCAGCCGCTTGCAGGAGATGTATTTCAGGCGGATCTCGGGCTCGGCGGGGTGCAGCAGCGGRGCCTGCTGGGGCTGCCGCCGCCGCTTCCCGCGGCTCTTGCACCGCGCCGGCACCGCCTTGGCCTTGCCGTGGCCCAGACGCTTCCGCTGCCGCTTGGAGTAGCCGTTGTAGTTGGAGTGGTTGGCCCGCGGCTTCGGCCCCCGCGCTGGCCCGGCGGCGGAACGGCCCTCGGGAGGGGCATCGCCGCTGCCCGCCTCCTTCTCCTCAGTCTTTGGTTTCTTCTCCCGCGGCGCCTCCTCYGCACCGCCCGGGCCGGCCGCACGCTCCCGGGACAGCGGTGGTGGCACTGCAGGGCTCAGGGGCGCCTTGGTCATGCCCAGCGCTGCCGCTTTGCCCTTGCGGTTCCTTTTCTTGGGCAGGAGTCCCAGGTTTTTGGCCACCATGTTGGGGYTGGACTGGGTCCCCGGCGTTGACCCACAGGCCTCCCCTTGGCAACCGTCATGGGACAGCTTCTTCCCACCACCCGGCTTCCCTTTTGATGCTCGGCCATTGGGGTTCCGGCAGAGAGGCTCAGCCACCGGCATTGTGGGCACCTTGTGTGCTGCCGCTGGTTTAGGCAGCCGTGTGTCACCCACCGCCACAGCCACCCCACTGTGCTTCACCAGCCGCTCCCGCTCCGCCCCGCCAGGGCTCAGGGCGGGGCCATAGGCAGCCACTGTGGCTGCCACCGCTGTGGCCGCTGGTTTGCAGGTGAACTTCTTCAGGTTGGGTGAGGTGATCTTCTGGACGATRGCCTCCAGCTTGAGGCCGCGGCCCTTGCGGGGAGGCAGCACTTTGGTCTTGGTGGCCTCCTGGAAGGCCGCCCGGGAGGTGATCTTGATGCAGACATCAGGGGCCTCCTTTGCCAGGGGGGGCTTCGGGACAGCTTCGCCAGAGCTCTTGGGGGGCAGCTTGGCTTTCACCTTCTTGGCCACYGGCATCTTCTTGAAGAGGCTGGGGGGACCCTCTGGCTTCTCCTCTTTCACGCCWCCGCTGTTGCTCCGCAGGACCAGGTTCCTCTTCTTGGTGGGGATGGGGGAGATGAAGGTGGACTTCCTCTTCAGTGAGTGCAGGGGCCGCTCTGACATCTTGCCCCCCACACCTGGCCCTGCTTTGGGCAGCTTCATCCGGGCACCCACCTTGCCCTCCTTGTGGG
Organism: Malurus melanocephalus; assembly: GCF_030028575.1. NCBI lineage: Eukaryota > Metazoa > Chordata > Aves > Passeriformes > Maluridae > Malurus > Malurus melanocephalus. The sequence continues at coordinate 139,588 of NW_026623736.1, read as the reverse complement.
GACTGCCTGGTGCTGGSAGCTTGAAGGCAGGTGGGAGGTGGTTGTTGGATATGAGCTTTTTGGGAGCCTTGCAGTTCTTCAGCCGGACATCAGCTGCCCGCTTGCCCCTCTGCCGCTTGGTGTAGAAAACCTCCTGTGTCTTCGTGCGGGAGCGCAGGATCATTGACCTCTGGTCCCTCTCCCCGGCTTCCACCGCGTCCCCCTCCAGCGGTGTTGGCCCTGTCACCTCCTCTGCTGCCACCAAGCTGGGCACCAGGAGGGTGGGATCACTAGTGTTTTGGACCACCCTGGGGGCTGGCCGGCTGTTGCGCTTCCTGGTTTTGAAAGCCACCCGCTGCTTCACACCACAGCCGGGCTTCTTCCCCAGCTTCTCCTGGTGCACGGGAGCCTTCAGTCCCTCCAGTGGGGCAGGGGTGCGGGGCTCAGCCAGGGCGGTGAAGGAGCGGGTGCACATGCGTGCTGGCAGACCCTCGGCTGGAAACCGGGGCGTTTGGCTCTGGGCGCTCTTGCTCGGTACCTCCGTCTGTCCGTCTGGCCCCAGGCAGGCACCGGCCACRCTGCTGGCTGCTGGCAGCTCATCGAATGGACTCAGCACGGTGCTGCCRGGGCCATCCCCCTCTGGCAGCCGGCAGTGGACCCTCTTGTTGCGGAGGCTCTTGCCCCGTGAGACAGGCTCCATCTTCCCCAGCACGTTTTCAGGGGTGAGTTGCTGCTTCACCATGACTGATGAGGCRGATTCAGCATCAGCTGCCTCCAGGTGGGATGTCTCCCCTCCACCATTCTCCTCCTCGGGCTGGATGTGGGGCAGGGAGGATTTGAACCAGCTCTTCACCTTGGTGTCAGTGCCCACAGCAGGGCCCAGCAGGATGACAGACTGGCCGGAGAGGCGTGGGGTGGAGGCTGAGCTATCCTTTTCCACTGTGCTGACAGTCTCCTCAGCGGACACAGGCACCTCGTTGGAGGACAGCACAGCCGGCATCTCTGGGGGTTTGGGTGGTGAGGCATCGTACGTCACTGACTTTTGCTCTGAGCCAGCCAGCTCGCAAAGTGAGGAGTACTCCTCCGCCTCCAGGTCTGACTCCTTCAGATCCGGCGAGGAGATGATGGGGATCTCGCTGAAGTCCCCGGCTGAGCAGCAGTGCCGGGTGTCCTGCAGCCACCTCTCACTGTCTGCCTTTGTCGCTTCATCATAGGTCAGTGTCTCCTCCTCCTCCATCGCCTGCTGGCTAAAGTCCTGGACCGGCTCGCTTTTGGCTGGCTGCTCCCCATCGCACAGGTCCAAGCCGCAGGCRTTTTTTTTCTCCTTGCAGGAGCTCACCAATTTGCTGGGGAACAAGCCCTTGGGGAGGTCGGTGGCCTGGAGGTCYTTCCACCGCAGGCAGGCCTCGCCCAGGCTCTCCTCCGGCCACTCGAAATGCTCCATGGCATTCTCAGACCCCACCGAGTTGGCAGTGGTGTTTGAGTAGCAGCTGTAGCCGGTGGCTCCCGCGCTTGATGTCGCTGCCGGGATGCTGGGCTTGGAGTTGAAGGCCAGTGGGGCAGCATCCTTCAACACATCCTTGGTTTCGGTGGCTGCGAACTCCACCTGGGGACCCTCGTACACCTCATCACTAAAGTCCTTCCCTGTGCTTGCCCCTGAAGCTTTGTCCAGCTTGAGGGGCTCAGTGACCGTGCTGGAGTCACCCTGGCTGGGCCAGGYACCCTTCACCATGGAGTCCAGGCTGGGTCGGTGGTTCTCCAGCTGGAAGGGGGACTTTGTGGTCTCCTTGCTCAGTATGGGCAAGTTGGCCCAGGCTTTGTCTGCCTTCTCRCTGATGGCATCCTGCAGGACGATGATCTCAGAAGCCAGCTCCTCCTGGGACAGGGCGCTGAGGAGCAGTCGGGGGCAGTCCCGTTCGTTGGTCACATACTTGGTGAAGGTCTCCAGGGGCAGGGTGGCGTGGATACTCTGGAAGGAGTCATCTGATTTGGTGGACATGTCATCTGGGGAGGTCACAGAGCACGTGGACACTGACTCAGGCTTTGCCTTGGAGTTGCTGTTGACRCGGGCAGGGCTGCGGTTCTGGTTGCAGTACAGGAAACTCCTTTCTAGCTGGTCTTCTGACCCACTGAGATAATCAGTGTCCTGTGTCTCGGCATGGACAGACTGGGGGGTGCTCAGTGGGTCAGACAGGGGAGTCCCCACCTGCTCTGCTGAGTAYGTGCTGCTCTCAGGGCTGCAGTGCTGCCCCTTGAGCTGCTCAGGGGTCCGCRCTGGGGTCTTGATGCCCTTTTTCTGGGGCACGGCCGCTTTGGAGAGCAGCAGCTGCTGGACAGTGTTGGAGATGTTCTCCACCTGGGAGGTGAGCGCTGTCAGGCTCTGCAGGCTCAGGTCTGACAGCAGGTTTTCAGGCAGCTTCTCCTTCTGCAAGTTTTTGCAGTTCCCGGATTGAGYGTCAGGGCTCGTCCCGTCGGTGGGAGAAGGGTTCAGCAGCGGCATGAAATGGCTGTGGTCAGTAATGCCGGCCGGGAAGGCACCGGCATTCAGCGGCTGCTGGCTGTATTGGAAGTTCTCCAGGTTGGGCATCAGAGGGGAGGGAGTGGAGCTGTAGGATGGGGACCTGCCGACAGAGCGAGCCGGCGAGTGGCTGGCACTGGGGCTGAAGGTCTGGTAGTACTGCTCCGGCGTCCGCACGGGCGGCGCGTCACCCTGGCAGTAGGTCTGGCCCGGCTGGTTGTAATGTTGGTACTTGGCCAGGTTTTGGTAGTGGAGGGTGTCCGAGGTGTGATGACGCCCCTGCAAGGGCTGYGGGGGCTGCGGGGGCTGTGGTGGCTGCGGGGGCTGTGGTGGTGGCGGCTGCGGGGGCTGCGACGGCGGCTGCGGGGGCTGCTCGTAGCCAATGCGGTTGGGCTGGTAGCCATGCAGGTTGGGCACGCGGGGGCCAGGGGCCAGGCTGGCAGCACTGCCCAGGGGCCGCTCCAGTGGCGGCTGCCCCGAGGGCGCTGTGCAGCTCTTGTAGGAGTGTGCCGGCTGGCTGCCCCCCGGCACCGAAGAATAGGTGGACGAGGCAGGGAAGGACTGGGAGTGCTGCCCAAAGTGAGGGCTCTGTGAGAAGGGCATGGGTGAAGAGACATCGTTGGGCAGTTTCTGCCGCTGCAGCTTRGGGTAGGGGAGTGCRGGTGGCTGCTGCTGYTGCTGCTGCTGCTGCTGYTGCTGYTGCTGCTGCTGGAAGTGAGTCCGGAAGGGCAGCGAGGTGGCTGCCGGCTCATGGTACGGCCGCCCACCCGCCAATGCCGCCGTCTTCTTCATCAGGTTGTCCTCATACTTGGCCACACCACCAGGCAGTGCCTGTGGTTGGCCACCCCACGCCTGCAGGCTCTCSTCCCCGGAATACCGGGCCGGATAAGGGCTGTTCTCCTGCACGGTGTAATTGGAAAAGGCCGGCCTGCCCTGCAGCTGCTGCCCTGCTAATTGCTTGTTTCCCCGGTGGTATTTCTCCACGGCGCTGTTCTCGTAGCCCGCGTACGGCAGCTGCTGCTGACTGTAGTACTCCTTCGCCACCAGCCTCTGCCGCTCGCAGTTCGGCCCTGCCTGACTTTGATGCCTGTAATTCTCCAGGCGTGATGTATCTTGTGAAGTCGGCTGGTAGCTCTGCTGGTTGCCATGGAAACCACACCTTTCTCGAAAGGACTGCATGGCGCGGGCTCGTTATCTGCGAAGAGAGAGAGGCGAGAATTCAAATGAAGCGTTGCCACCGCGGTGGGCCAGGGACCCAGAGGGCCAGTGTCACCTGCACCATGGGGGCATCATCGCCTCGCCTCACCTCAACTGCTGGGCATCGCCTCAGAGCTGCCCTGGAACACAGCACGTGATGCTGCATCACMTCACATTGCCCTGCATTGTCTGGCATCACCCCATGGTGCATTGAATCGCCCTGCATCGCCTTGCATTCACCTCCTTGCATCRTGTTGCCTTGCATTGCATCRCCTTGCATTTCATCTCCCTGCATCTTGTTGCCTTGCATCACCCTGAATTGCATGGCCCTGCATCACACTGCCACATTGCATTGCCCTGATTTGCCCTACATTGCATTGCCTCACGCTACCCTTGCTTCATGGTGCCTTGCTTTTCATCACCCTGATTTGCATTGCCCTGCATCACATTGCTTTGCATCACCCTGCATCACATCGCTTTCCATTTCACCTCCCTGCATTGTGTTGCCTTGCATTGCATCGCCCTGAATTGCATTGCCCTGCATYGACTCCTCCTGCCTCATCTCACATCACCCTGCACCACATCACCTTGCATTTCATCTCCCTGCATCGTGCTGCCCTACATTGCATCGGCTTGCATTGCCCTGCATCTCATTGCCCTGCATGGCACCCCATGCCATCACCCTGCATGCCATCACCCCATGCCATCACCCTGCATGCCATCACCCCATGCCATCACCCTGCATGCCATCCCCGTGCGCTGCCCAGCCCTGGATGGCAGCAGCTGGCTCCGTGTCACCTCTCATCGCTCTGCATCATGCTGTGTCGCCCCGCATCACATCCCCACCTTGCAGCGTCCTGCATCTTCCTCTATCCCATCTCCTTGCATCACAGCACGGTGCCCACAGGCAGGAGGGTGCTGGGGTCTGGTTGCCCCCTCCCCGCCTGCAGTGGGCCCACACTGCTGGAGCTGCCCATCCCTGCTGCCCACCCCTCCCTGCCTGCCCCACCGGGTGCAGTGACCCCCCACACTGTGTCAGGGACCCCAGCCCTGCTTTGTGTTTCRCGCATCCACCACCCCTCACATCCACAAATCACTCCCGCTCTTCTCACACGCCTCCCCAGGGATGCCGGGATCCTGCAAGCGCCTCTGCACACCCCTCTTATCGCCATTCTTTTTAATTATTGGGCTAATTACTGGAAGCAGCAGCGCGGAGGGCCAGAACCGCAGGCTCTGCTGCAAAAAAAGTCATTTCAACTTGCTGGCTCTGCCCATCTCTGCCGGCTGCTGCCTCCTGCAGCCCCCCCGGCCCCAGCGATCCCCCTGCCCCGGCGCGATGCCATCTGGAAGCTGTCTGCTCCCGCCAGCAGCCGTCATTACTGAGCGCCTCGCCAGCGTCGTCATTAAAGCTCCCCATTTCCTCACCCCGCTTGCTCTGGGAGCAGGGACACACCTGGGTCACTGGTTTGATCTCCTGAGGCAGCCAAGGGGTCTGTGGGGGGCTAATGAAGGGTTTGGTGGCAGGGGGGTGCATCCTGCCTGTCCCCAGCTCCAGTGGGTTGAAGGCATTGGGGTGGACACAAGCCTGTTTTGGACATGGACTGAGATTTGGCAGCCTGGGTTAGGGCAGCCCCAAGGGTCTGTAGCTGTCCAGGAACTGCTCCCCTGACAGTCAGGCAGAGGTGACACCAGTGCTGTCCCCTCAGCCTCCATCAAGGCAATGAGTATAACAGGAGGGGACAGGGTGCTGGCAGTGTCTGTGCCAAGCCCCTACCAGCTCCTGGCACAATTCCCTGTGGTGCCATGCAGTCTTGAGCTGGGACATGGATTCATGTGTGCCCCCACATCTCACCATCACCCTCGTGTCACCGCCACAACACACCAAACACAGCATGGCTCCAAACAGTCCCTTTGCTGGCGGCTCTGTGGAAACCATGCTGCTGGTTTGATGGGTCCTTGCAACACCCAYCAGTAACACCTCAGCATCTTTTTGGGGTCTACACACACTCACACGGCTTTATTTAGTTCTATTTCCATAAGCACCAGCTGCTCAGGGATGCACTGATCACACGGTGTCCTCCAGCACCACTGGAACCAGGCTCAGTGCCACCCACAGCAGCCCAGCACCCCGTCCCTCCCTGTGCTTCATTCCCTTTTGGGATGTTTTCCATGTCACTGCCACATATTGCAGTTGTATCTTGCAGGCTCTGTGGGTAACTGGATGCAGCTAAAGCCTAAATTCCAGGGAAAAGATGGGTCCAAAAAATCTGGGAAGCTGGCACAAAAGCCCCTACCACAGCATGGTGTCCTGTGCCAGCCCTGTGCCAGCGCTGCTGGAACAAAGGCAGGAAAATCAAAGCCAGGCTGTAGGGCAGCCCTGGGCAGTGGTGGGAGAATTAATGGGAGCAAAGGGCCCCTCATGCTGTGTGGGAGTGGGTTTGAAAAATGAAATCGGCTTGAGAAGACCCTGGGCTGCAGCTTTAGGGGGAGCTTTTCTCCCCTTTCTCCTTTATTATTAATTATCGTGATTAATTAATTATTGTTATTAATTAATTATTGTTAATTTTCCAAACAGCTGGGKCAATGTCGGGATGAGCAAAAGCACACGGTGCGAGGGGATGGATCAGTCACCAGCACGYAGAGGTGAGGATGCACAGAGGGAACATGTTCCAGCTGAAATCCYRTGAGWCCAGAGCCGTGGTGCCATCTCCCCRTGGACCACCTGGGCACCAGGCTCTGCCTGGCAGGGGACACACTCATCACCAGCAGCACCCAGACCTGCTGGCAGAGCCGGAGGCCAGCTCTGCCCTCAGATCCGCCCCAGCTTTGCCGGGGAAGGGCCGTGCCAGATGTTGTGCCTGATGCAGGCTGYTTCCGAGCAAACGCTTTAATGGCATCAAATCAAGCTGTCGACAGCAGGGAGGTTRCAGCCCTCCCCGGGAGGGGGAGGTGGCTCTGGCTGGTCCCAGGGGCCCTGCACACTCAGTGTCCCTGCCACGTCCCTGCTGGACGTGCTCTCCTGACCCTGAAGAAGTTTCCAGTCACTGCCTGTGAGATGGTAATCGATACAGGGCTGTTGGTGCGTGGCTGCAGCCGGACACCTGCCCTTGGCAAAGCTGTGCTGTGGCCAGGGCTCGTGGCATGGGCCCCTGGGAAGGGAGAAGGCAGGGACTTGGGGCCACCRTGGTGACCAGCACCGGTGTGACCCTGTCCCTACAATGCAAGGAGCAGCACTCACCACTGGCTACGGCCACCATGGAGCATCCTGTCCCCTTGGTCCCAAGGGAGTGTGGACAGCCCAGCACAGCCCCCGTGTCACTCATGGGGACACACAAGGATCTGATGCACCTCCTGGTGCCGGGGCATGACCTGGGCCATGATGGTGCATGGGGTCCTACTGCAAGTGCCGGGGGCCGATGCAATGCCAGGGGCTGATAAGGTGTACAGGACCAATGCTGGGAGCCAAGCCAGGGCACTGCACGGCACTGTCCGGCCAGCACAGCCGCCCGCTCCTGCAGTGGCCCGCAGCCCGCCTGCTGCTCGGGAGGATTTGTGCTGCGTGGCTGGATTCCGTGTTGTTTTCCTCCCCCCACTCCTCCTTCCTTCCTTCCTCCCCTGCCTTCTCCCCTTTCCTTCCCCTTCCTCTTGCCTGGCAGGGACATGGCAAGGCCGGATCCGGAGCCCTCTGAAGGCAGCCCAGGATTTCCCATGGCAGGGACCCTCGGTAAGCACCCCATATCCCCAGCACCCCAGCCCCAGGTGGCACAGGGCATCCCCCGTTTCCCTGCACCCCGGCCTTGCTTTCCCAGCTGCTGCTCATCCCGCGGGGCCTGATCCAGCCCTGCTGCTCCTCCGGCTGCTCCCTCGCTTTCGCTGCTGCGCCATCAACAAGGACTCAGCGACTAAAAATAGCAGCACGCTCTCGCAGGGGGATGCTCCGCCATCGGAGCAGCGCTGGTGCCGCGGACACCCCGTTCCTCACCCCAAACCCCCGGCACAAGCCCCTTCCCAGCCCTTTCCCCCCATCCAGGGACGCAGCCCCATACGGTGAGGGATTGGACCCCCCTGGATCCCCCGRCAGCTCTCGGGGAGGGGAATAAGCGCCTATCGAGTAGCGTCAGCCCCGGATTTGTTTAATTGTGAGCTGGTGGAGTTTAAAGAAACCCTTTCTGGCTGGCTGCCACACCGCAAAGTGCTCCGGAGAATTTGATTATTAAGGGAGGAGAGAAAAGGGGAGGCTGCGGGGGGGAGCCGGGATGTGTGGGACAGACCAGGAAAAGGCATCCTGCCTCAGGAGCTGGGAATGTGAGGAACTGGGGGGGTGGAACACAGACAGACCCCCCTCAGCAGTGCAGAGGGACCCGCGGGGCTCGCCCGGGGTAGGGGCAAATCCTCCCGAGCGCAGTTGTGGAGCTGCTGCTGTTTGTCTGTCCCCGCAATCCACGGACATCCCGCTGCCAATGCACCCCCATTTCAATGCACCCTCTAATGCACCTTCCCTCCGGTGAACCCCTTTAATGCACCCACTTACTGCACTATCCCAATAAACCCCTTTAATGCACCCCAATAATGATCCCACTCCCCACTGAACCCCTTTAATATTCCTTCTCTGCACTGCTGCCCTTCAAAACACTCTCATCAGTGCACCCTTGCCCCAGTGCACCCCAGTAATGTGCTCTTACCCCACTGAACCCCCTTAATACACCTCCCCAATCCCTTCCCTCACCACCAGCATCTCCCACCCTGCCAGTGCTCCGTSCCAGCAGCGACCGGGGGGTTCCGGTACCCCAGGGCAGCCCGCAGCCCCCCGCGCCCCCCCAGCCCCGCGTCCCGCCCCATTTCGGCGCTCAGCCGACCGGAGCAGCTGTTCCCTGCACACTTCACTTGCCCGCAGATGATGATAAATGGAGCTGGGGCTGCGCCGCCCATTGCGTGGGGGTGGGCGGATGTGGGTAAGGAGGRGGAGGAGGAAGAAGGATGGGGTCCCCATCTCCTGCAGCCCCCCCAGATCACGCAGCTCCTCCCATCCAGCTGCTGGGGAATTCCCTGGGCAGGTTCCCCTCATCCCGCACCCAAACCGCCCCTCCCGGGGGTTGRAACCTGCCCAGGGAATTCCTATCGCAGTGGGGAGCATCCCCATGCACAGATCAGTGCCCCATTTGGGGGGCACAGTCCTTCACTGCTGCGCCCCCGCCAGCTCTGCTCCTCCCCAGTGAGGAATTTTACTTGGGAAAAAATCCACCGCCTGCGAACCGCACTCATGACTCAACGTTTCTGCTGGCCCCGGTTCCTCTGTCGCTTGCCAGGGGAAGCCCGTGGCCGCCCCAACCTCATCCCCTCACATGGAAATCCGGCTCAGCCGCCAACTCCAGCCTCTCTCCCCTCGGTTTTTCCTCCTTTATTTTGGAGTGGGGGGTTGGGTCCTTGATGTCAGGGATGGGAGGTTTGCAGAGGGTTGGGCTCGGGAGGATGATTGGAGGTTCTGAGAGTCAGAGCAAGTTGATGGGGTTTTTTTTTCTTGGTGGTGGAAAATGTCAGTTGGTAAGGAAGGATTTGAAAAGGAATGGAGGAAAAAAAGGGGGAATAAAGGAAGAAAATGGGGAAAAAAAGAAAAAAGGGGGAAGCAGGGGGAAGGAACAATAAGAAAATTAAATTTAAAAAGGAAAAGGAAACAGAGAGTAAGAAAAAAGGAGAAAGAAAAAGTGTATAAAAAGAAAAATGAAAAAGAGGGGGAAGAAAAGGAAAAAAAAAGAGAGAAATAAGGAGAAAAGAAGGTGGAGGGGAAAAGGCTGAAGGCTCACAACAAAACAGATGCTCAGCCTAAGCCTTCCTGGGCAAATTCCCTCTCCAGAGGTGAACCATRTTCCATTCCAAAGCAAAATTCATGGCCGGATGTACCATGGAGTGAGGCTCCACATGATCCCACTCCCGGCCAGCAGTTGGACATCGACCTTGGGGCTCTGAGGGGAGAGAAAAASCAGCCCTACAGAAGGCTGGAAACACAGCCAAGATTAGGAGGGATCCAGCAATCCCCGTCTCCAAACTCAAATCCTGGTGCAGACCTGCCTGCAGCTGTCAGTACAATGGTGCCAGGACACTGATGGGCACAACTGTGGCTGTGGAGCCATTGTCACCACCTTGGTGACCTTCACCCAACCCTCCAGCCTCACCCCCAGTGAGCAGCACGGGCCCAGCACAGTGCCAGCACAAAACAACAGCCTGGCCAGTTCCACACACTCCCGTTTTTCTTCTTTACTCATTTTCTGCCTGACAGGTTGGGATCCTTCTTCCTTCCTCCCTTCCTTCCTCCCTCTCCTCCTGCTCTTGGCCTGACTCACTTCAATTCCAATAATAATTAACCATTCCAATCATTACTGTGACCGCTAATATTAACCTTGCCTCCTTCTCCCACACCCTGTTTGTCCCCTGCCTCAGTTTCYCCTTACAGCAGGACAGAAGCTCCATCCCTGCAAGGAAAGGCAGGGAGCAGATGCCRTGCYCTTGGCACCYTCCYMCGGGATGCTGATGCCCCAAGGGGTTCATACGGATTGCAACAAAAATAAAAGCAAATAAAACTCTCCCAAGTATGGGAGAGGGGATGTATCCTCTTCCCAGTCCTCGATCTGGTCTGCCTCCTGTGGGCTGGTTGCTCACGGATGCGGCTGGATGCATATGCAGGGATGGCTTACAGACCCCTGGCACCTGCTGACCCCCTCCAGGCCAGCAAAACCACACCAAATCTGGTGGCAGGACCTGGCACCCACTGAGCAGCTCAGAGCTGGAAAATCAGTTGGACTGGAACCAGGACCACTCTCTAGCTGTGCCTCAGTTTCCCCACTGTAGGGTGGTCCAGGTTTGTGTTCTGCACAGTGTGGATGCTGGGAAAGGCCAGCCCAGGAGCATGGGAATGGAGCAGGCTTGTGTCCCAGCCCCAAGATCCTGGATCTCCTCCCCAGTGGGTCTCTCCATCCCCAACAGAACTGGAGAGCCCAAAGGATGACAGGTGACCGTCACCCCCAGGACATTCCCAGCTCTTCTCAATGTGACATTGGGTCCAGTCCCTTTGGCTTGCCCCTGSTCCCAGCCAGTTTTTCTATCAGGAAAACTTTCAGTAAATTCACACTGTCATGTCCAAAAACAGGAGGCCTTGGCTGCTGTGGGATGGCTGCTGACAAAGGACAGACCCTGGCACCATTCCATGCCTCCTCCCCATCCCAAACTCTCCCTGTGTGGGAGGAGATGGGGCTTTGTCCCAGTGTCCCCACCATGCTGGGCACATGRGGACATTTCGCCTGTGTTTTAGACSAGCKCTGTTCAATTATCCCTGGTGATCCCAGAGAGATCCCCAGTCCCACTGATACCCCCTCACCAGGATCCACGGTTATGGAGGGCATTACCCTGTCCCCATTTTGCCTTCCTGTGTCATCTCCTGCCTTTGCTTTTGGGGCAGCCAATCTCACGGCCCAGCAACCACCAGCTCCCCGCTGCCATCACAGCAAAACCCCTCRGATACGGGCACCCCACAGATGCCAGGTTTCAGCATCTGCCCACAGACAGATCCATCCACCGGAGCCAAAGCTGGCTGTGCCGCTGCCGGGCTCTGCCCTGAGCCATCCCCCGCCGGCAGCAGACAGCTCGGTAATGAAGCGTAATGCTCCGACACTCCCCTGAGTGACAGTGGCCAGCACCGGCTGTGTCCCCACGGCTCAGCACAACCTCCTCTGCCTGCCAGGGAGGGGATGAGCATCCCCCTGCCATGAGCATGGCTGGGGGATGCGCAGTGGTCACCTGCTAGGGGATGCTGAGCAAGAATCCCCCCRGGGAAAAGGAAAAATAAGAATAAAATGGGGTTGAAAGAAATAAATCAAGTAAAAAAATATATAAATATAAAAGAAAAGAAGGTTGAAAATAATAAATCGAGGTTTGATGCTGTGTGGTAAATTATTTCGGTATTATACATTCCCCAGCTTCAAATCCTGAAGACAAATACTGGGGCAGGTGAAGTGGGAAGCAGATTTCCAAAGGCCTTCTCCCAGCTCCCGGTTATTGACTCCGTCAATCACAGCAGGCGCCGTCCCCACCTTTGGCACCCTGCAAAATCGGTTCCTTTTGTTCCTGCTGAAAAACTGGGGAGGGGGAAGAGGAGGGGAGAGGAATTTGGGGCAGGGAACTTCCAAAAGAGATGATTAAGGAGTTAATCTGCCTGAAATAGATAAGGAGCTTAGAGCTGCTGGTATTTGACTGTCCAAGTTTGGATTCAGCGTGTCTTAAACACTGGCTGGAATGTACTTAGATATGACCAAAGTACATGTCCCCCCGAGGAATTACCAGGTTGGCAATTAGATTTGCTTTCCAGATTCACTCAAACCTTCACAGGCTTCTTCAGAGCAGGAAAATTGCTGCCTCTCCCTGGGGAGACGGCAGAGCAGCCGCTGCTGCCTGGCCCCGCAGCCAGCACAGCACRGCATGGCACGACAYGAGATCCCAGTGGGCAGCCACAGGATTTGCAGGAAGGGGGCACAGCCAGGATGATGGCAAGGCAGGGATGCCTGTGCTGGGGTATGGGGGCACCAGGCGTGGCATGGTGGGTGCTGCTGGGGGGAATTTGGGTGGTTTTGGGTGCTCAGGGTGTCKGTGTGAGCCTTGCCATGATCATGGTGCTGATGCAGTGGTGGGGCTCTCCCTCCCTCCAGCCAGGCTCACAGTGCTGCCATGCAGCCAAATCCAACCCAAACGCTCCAGCTCAACCTATGGGCAGGGGGCACAACACAGAATGGAGCCACAATGGCACGTGGGGAAAGCAAACAAGGAACATGAACAAACCCCAGTGCTCAACACCTGGCACCCCACAAACTCACCACAATCCTGAGCTCAGAGCAGTGAGATCCCCTGCCCGTGCCAGGGTGGGGATCACCACTCAGGGGGCACAACAACATCCAGCACTGGGACAAAGAAGAGGTAGAACAGCAAACACCAACCGCTGCAAAACCCCCTCCCTATCCATCTATTTTTAACCACTCCATTCCCATCCTTGTTATTTTTGGTGCTTCATAACATGATGGTGAAAGTAATGAAGTTTGGGGGGCTGCATGACCAACATAGAGGTAGCACCATGATGGGGAATCCCACCATCAGCTCCCACATGCAGGCACCAAGCTCCTTTCTGATCACAGGCTCTGTTCACTACACCTGAGCTCGGTTTCTCTGCTGTCATCCCAATCCCATGGAAAAGTGTTGGGAGTGGCAGCCAGTCTCACCCGGCCGGTGTCGGCATTGTGGCGGCGGTGCTGTGATGGAAAGTTGCTGGAACATCAGCTTTGGATGCTGAGTCCTGGTAACAGTTGCTATGTGAAACATTCAGAGGTGGAATTTACTGTCACAGTTAATAATAGATGAAGGTTTTAGAATTTTTGATGCTTTACATTTTAAGCTGTTTGATTTATAATGTTTCAGGAAAGGGTGGGGGGAGGCAGGAGCTTAACAGCAGCATGAGGTAAACAAAGCAAGTGGGGAGGTGGGCAAAAGGCTCCATCCATCCATCCATCCATCCATCCATCCATCCATCCATCCATCCATCCATCCATCCATCCATCCATCCATCCATCCATCCATCCATCCATCCNTCCATCCATCCATCCATCCATCCATCCATCCATCCATCCATCCATCCATCCATCCATCCATCCATCCATCCATCCATCCATCCATCCATCCATCCCCCTGCCCACTCCAGGGATGTGCTGAGATCCCCCAAAGATGGGATCACCACCAACTGCCAACACCAGTAAGCATCCCTGTAGAAAACCATGACACGATTTGGAAGGAGTCCCTCAGTTCCAAATCACACTTCATTTTGGTTTTTTTTTTTTCGCCTTGAACTGCTGCATCTCTTCTCCCTGTTTTCATTCTGGCGGGTTGCTGGGTTATTTACTTGCTGGCGCTCCTCTCTCCTCTCCCCTCTTGCAGGTGTATTTCAAGTAGCTCCGTAAATAGCAGCGCGCGGCGTGCCTGCGGTGGAGCGCGCGGGTCCTGCTGATTAGGAACGCGCTGCCAAAAAAAAGAAGGGTCTCACCTCCCTGCGGAGCTGCCACCCTGTTCCCACACAGAGATGCCAATGTCCCGGCAGGTGAGCATGCTCCAGTTGGATCCCAGAAGGATGGGGCGTGCTCTGTCCACTCTGTCCTGGAAAGGAGCACTGAGCACAGGTGCTGTGTGAAGGACCTTGATGTCCCACAGTGTCCAGTGGTGTCCTCAATGTCCCATTATGGGCACCAGAGCCCTGTGATGGCTTTAACTCTGGCACATTCTTCCTGCTTCTCCCAAATGCTGAAGCATCCCAACATTCCCACTGTGTGTGTGGAGCATCCCAATCCCTCAGATGTGYGGTCAGGAGGATTTAATCTCACCTCAGCAAGGTTTCAGGTCATGGCACGAGGAGCAGAGGYGGGAGAATTCCACATTTCCTCCACCAGTGCTGGGCACACAGTGACATCTTGACAAAATTGGGAGGTGGGATGGAAGAGAGGAGATTCCCCTCTGYTCCTTGAAACCAAGAGATGTCTCAGAGTGCAGAGAACAGGAGATACTTTGCAATGCTGTTGGGAGGACATGGTGACTGGAACTGGGATGCTGGAGCCTCCAGCACCCGGAGACATTCCAGCCCTAACCAGCTTCATGGCTCCTGCCAAAGCCCTGGGTGCACACAGGGGCAGCTGAGGTGCAACCCCCTCCAGCACCACCCTCTAGCCCCCCAAAGCCCCCATTTCCCCCAGGACTGAGGATTCCCAGGGGGCCCAGGCTGAGCTGCCCCATGATGTCTCAATCAGGGCTGTGCATCGCCCCATTTACATACACACAGCCCGGCTGGAGCCGAGTATAATTTCCTTATAAAGCGGCTTTGACACAAGGGGTAGCTCGCCTTAATGAGGAGGGTTATTCCACAAAGATCCGTTACTAATGGGCTTGGGGCAGGCAGCGCCCCTACACACAGACTCCTGCTGCCAAACCCAGCACCACACTGCACCCACAGCTCCCCACGGACACAGCATCCCCACCGGAACTACACCCATAGCTGAGCCAGTGCTGGCAACCTCTGGCTTGGTGGGATCCCACGCCGATCCCGGTAAGATCCTGTGCCTCTGCCAGCTGCCTCTCTGCCTCAAAACRCACTTGGAGGTCTAAAAATGCAACAGTGAGGCACGTCTTGGCATGGAAACCACTCAACCCTTCCCAAAAACCAGATCCAGAGAGGGAGTCCCCCAGTACACATGGGGTCCCTGAAACATCAAACCATCCATGTCCACCCGCGACATGAAGACACCATGCGCGCCTGGCATCGGCTCTGCCAGTGACCAGCCCATCATTACCAGAACTGCCTAATTAAAAAACCTATTAAAAAACCCATGACTGCCCCAAGAGCAGGTCCCTCCCTGCAGAGCTCCGACAAATTCAATGCACAGGTTCATCGCTGCCGCTCCCCCCGGCCTCCCCCGGGGACCCCGGTTCGTGGCGGGTGCCTCGTTAGCCGGCCTTGTGCCGGCGATTGGCTGCATCTCGTTTGCGGCGTCAAGCAGCTCTGCCCCAGACACCTTCTCCTGCGACCAGAGGCGCGCTGCATCCCAGGGCACTGTCACAATATATTAAGATGCGGCACTAAAAATAAGCAACGGCAAAAATAAGCAGGGAAATCGCGGTCCCCGSCTGCCCCTGCCGGCCCCGCGCCGGYGGAGYCCCCGCTRCCGCACGCGAGCTGGGGAAGCACGTCAGGAACGAGAGGGTTTCGCTGGGTTTTATTAAAACGACGTGTTTTTCCCTTCCCTCCGCCCCCATCTCCAGCCTCTCCGAGGAGCGAGCCCCGCGGTGACACACAGGACTTGGTGACAAATCATCCCGGGGGTGGGCGGTTTCTCCGCATGCTGGTGGTTCYGGGCATGGCCACAGCTGGCGTGAGGCCCTGCCTGTCCCTCCGGGGCTGAAGTGCATCCTTGCCCACCCCACACGGCACAGGATGGGGCTCTGCTCCCCGATGGCGACACCCCAGGAGCCACGGGCACTGCTCCATGTGCCCAGCCACGGTGTGCCATCAAAGGACGGATGGGTTTTGGCCAGTCCCGTGTTAGACACAACAGCCAGGCTGCTCCCTGTGGCTGTCCCCATTCYCACAGCTCCCCCCCATCTGCAAACACCCCCGTTCTCCCTGCTCGCTGCTACCCAGGCACGTGAGTGCCCGAGAGGCACAGCCCACGGGATGGGAGCTGGGAGAATCCTCTACCCGGGAATGCGTCTTGGAGCACCTGGGGAGAGGGCAAGAGGCTGCCCGCACTCATCGCGCTGCCTACACCCCGCGGGGTACCATCCTCCGCGCCGGATTCCTCGGGGCTGTCGGAGGCACCAGCAGGGACACAGCCCCTGCGCGTCTCCGTGAGATGAAAGAGCAGCTCCAGGCGCGGGGACGGCTCCGTGCCTCCAGCCCAAGGCGTGCGGCCGCCCTGCTGCCTCGGCTGCGGCTGGAACGAATGCGTGCACATACCTCTGCCCCGGCACGGGTGTTTGCTCTTCTCTTCCGCGGCTGTGATTGATTAAAGGATCAGGGACATCTGAGAATGGAGGCAGCAGCGGCAGCAGCAGAAGCAGCTCCCTTTGGACTTGGAGAGCTTCCTTGCCTGCTGCTTGCTGCTGCCGTTGCCTGTCAGGCAGCTTTTAATCAAGGTTTGCTTATATCTGCAAAGGCCTTTCCCAGAGGGATGAAGGGAGGAAAAGAGGGGGGGAGAGTATATTAACATGCCAGCCACCCTCCCTCTCCCTCTCCTTTGTTTATGGAGAGGGTCAGTGCTAGGAAACGGCTGGCGGGGACAGGGAAAGGCGCTTTGGGGGTGCTGGGGGTGCTGGATTGTGATGCAGTTCTTGGCATGCCCAGGTATGATGGCACAGCCAGGGGTAGGGAGGGTATCACACTTGGCTGGGATGTGCTCAGTAAAAGCACCAATGTGTGGAGGGAGCAGGACCTGGGGGCCAGGGCTTGGTGGCTTGCACTGGGTGGCCCTCGCATTTCCCACAGGCACGGCGGGGAAGGGATGAACCTGTACACCCCCAAATCGGGGTCTCAGGCCAGAGAGAGCAACACCAACCACATGCTGAGACCAGCACCGTCCTTACACCAAGAGTACTCAGGTGGAGGGAGCCCAGGCCCCTCCACCCCACCCCTGGCCTCACGGAAGGTCAGGGTCTCCATCCTCATCCTCCAGCCCACCAGGACTGCGGTCGGGAGCCCCGGGGTGGTCATGTCACAACACCCCATCTCCCTTCTGCAATGTGGGCTCTGGCAGTGAAACCAGGGCTGAGAGGGACCCACAATGGCCCCACACCTGCCCCAGGGATGGGTCTGCCCCACGGCACTGGAATGTCAGCATGACACAGGCTGGGAGTGCCCTGGCATCGCCCACCACAGCCACCAGCAGAGCTGTGCACACCCGTACAAGCARTGTGGGAGGACAGGTGACCCCCAGCCCCGTGTCCCCTCATCAAGCACTGTCTCTGCCTCCGCTGCCATTCCCGCACATCACTTTGCCTCTCCACGTTACCTTATTGCTCGGCTAATGACCTGCTAAAAGTATTATGTGAAAAACCGTGCTCTTAGCCAGCCATTAGACTGGTTAGGACCAGCGGGTCATGCTTTATTGCTTTAATAACTGAGTTTATGAAAGGTCGTCTCATAACTGATAACATGCATAATTTTTGTAACTTAATTAATGCTGCTAATATACTGGAGTCTCCATCAGCTGCTGGTGCAACTGATGCACYGTTTGCATCCTGAGCGGGGCCAGGCTGTGCCCCACTGTCCCTACCCAACAGCACCAACAGTGGGAACACCATTCAAATCCACACCAAAACCCCAYCATGACACTTTTCAACATTGGAGCATCCCAATGTTCAGAAATTCTCCAGCAGAGACAAGGATCGCTGTGAGTGGGCAGAGGGAAATAGGAACAGATCCAGTTCCCAACCCCACAAGCCTGAAGAGAAAGGATTTCTTTGCTTCCACCCTGCCCAGCCCATGGAAAACCCAAGGGCAGATGTGGGACCTGCAGTCGGGGAGAGTTTTACCAATGGAAGAACCAAAAACCTTTGAAGGATGGGAGTTGCTCCAGCAATCCCATACATCTCTGCCTGAAGTTACAACTGAGAAAAGCAGCTTTGCCTKGATTGGGAATTTGTGGCTGTGCCCCAAGAGGGTTCCCCTGGGAACCCCTGGCCAGACTCTGCTCCTCTGGCGATGTTRAGGGCAGCCAGGCTGGGATGGGGCAGGATCCTGCTGGAACTGCTGCCTTTCTTCCCAGCACCAGTTCTTAAGGACAACCTCCTTCACAACAATTTTGACACTATTTTGTGAGAATTTCTTTTGAGAACACCCTCCTGTGAGGGTGGTGAGACCCTGGCACAGGGTGCCCAGAGAAGCTGCAAATGCACCATCCCTGGAAGTGTTCAAGGCAGGGCTTGGAGCAACCTGGTGTAGTGGAAGGTGTCTCTGCCCACGGCAGGAGGTGGAAGGAGATGATCTTTGAATGCCTTCCAACCCAAACCATTCTATGATTCTATGATACTGTGACAAGTACACATTTTTCTCATTAAAGGGAAAAAATACGAACGCAAACAACTCCTCCCTGCTGCCCCACACACACCTGGGGGGCTGAGCATGCAGGGGGGGAAGCTGGGAATCAGAGGCACTTTCCAGGCAGCAAAACAAGGCCCTTCCCTCGCACAAAAAAAAAATAAAATAAAAAAAAAGAAAAAAAAAATTCATGTAAATAGGAGCCCAGGTGCATGCGGTGTGCGAGTCCCTGATATGCTGCCACCAGCAAATCTGGTGAGCTGTGAATCCCCGGCACCGCGCATCCAACGCTGCAAATCCGAGCTGCTCCAGTCGCCTGCTTAGTTTTGCAAATTCTTTCCTGCTGGCTGAGAAAAGCCAATATGTCTGCTGCTCCCGCTCCAGCGCAATAATTGTTCAGCGCTGGTTATCATCCTGCCAGAAAGGCACGAGCTACCGCTGGGGCACTCTGCTTGCTGTAAAYGCAGCGAGATGATTTCCTAGCAAATGCAAGTTTTCCAAGGAAGTGGGTGGAATCTGCTTGTCTCTGATTAGACAGCTTGGGTTTTTGTTTTCCTGGTGCTTTAGAGAGAGAGAGAGAGAGAAAAAAAAAATAAAAAAGGCATAAAATATGTGGCTTTGCATCCCCTCTGCCCTGAATCACAGGCTTGCATGCATCCAGGCGATGGTTCCCTTGGGACACGCAGCTTTGCCCACACTCTGAGCAATGATCCCGTGGAATGAGGCTATGATCTTTCATCAATCACTGCCGAGCGCTTCTCCCTCCCGCACCCGCTCCCCGCGCTGTGCCCGCTGCGAGTGTGCAGCCCCACAGCTCTGCGTCCCCTCTGTGCCTCCAAAAATCGGGGGCCGCAGGGTTGGCCCCCCAAGTGCCCCTGGGGTCAGGACTCTGCTCGGGGATCAGGGACACAGAGCAGCCCCTCCTTCACCCTCCCAGCGCGGCTCAATCAAGGAATGCTTGGGAGGGAGGCAGGATGCTGGAGAGRCTTGCAGGACCACAGGGTGAATCCTGAATTCTGGTGCAGCAACSAGACTAACCAGGATGCTGCGAGGGAGGTGGGATCAGGACAAGCCCTGAGGCTGTGGAGAGACAGGTCTGCCTCCCYGCCCTTGCCAGGGGAGGAAAAATGACTTGAAATTAAGATTTCCTGATGTTTGGGGGCTTGGAGACCTTGACACCCCCTGCGTCCATCTGGCTCTTCCCCTCTTGTGGCAGCTCGCTCCTGCGTTCCTGTCTATCCGTGAATACCAATTATGGTTTAGGAGAATGTATATCTGAGATGTGCAAATACAAAAGGCAGGAAATAAAAGTCATCTCTTACTGAAGAGGAGAGGTAACCATGACTACCTGGGACCTCATTTAAAACTGTGCCGGCCGCAGGCTAAAAGGCAACGCTTCCTATTGTTACACACGTTTACGGAAAGCTTTGAAAACCCGTTTTCCCCCCCAAAACCAGCTGGGAAGTAAGAATGAAAACGAGAATTGGAGGCGGGGGGGGAGGATATAGAAGATATTTATTGGTGTTTGTGGGCTGGTTTTGCATCCCACCTGCATGAAAACAGCCGGCGAGCTGAAACTTCAAATGAGCAACTCGGAAGGAGATGGAGCGCCAGCGGCTGCGGCATCGTGGCTCCGGTGCCACGTGGCAGCCGGCCGGGAGCCCGCGCGGCATGGGCAAGGCTGTGGCTCCAGAGCTCCAGTCACCCCTGCAGGAAAGTGGGGGGCGAGTGAACCTGTAAGGGCTCTCTGTGCTGCAAATGCTGCCAGGATGAGTTGGGGGTTTCAGGGGAGCTGGGAGGAGATGGTGGCTCTTGGTGCTGGCMCCAGCTGGCACCCAGACATGCTCTGCCCCCTGTCACAGCCTGTGGGGGATTGGATTTTGGGAATGCTGTGGACTGGCTGAGATCTCAGGTGTGGCTGCTGTTGGCACACCAGATCCTGCAGCCTGCAGAAGGGATACCCAGGATGGTGGGGGATGACCGGGAGCTGCCGGCTGCCCAGCTGAACCTTCTCACCAGTCAGATCTGTGGGGCCGGCGCAGAGCCAGGGGACACCGGCTCAGTGTCCTCAACAAAGACACCCAGTCTCTCTGACACATGTGTAACCACAACCTGTCCCAGCCACATCAAAGACCAGGAAAGCCAGCCACCTGCCTTGCCAGGACCTCACACCGCTCTCGAGCTCACCGTTACATGCCAACGACCAGGCAATTAAACCGATTTTTAGTTCAAAGGCCACCCCACCTGGCACATACAGACAGCGGAAACCACCTCAAAACCAGATGCTGTTTTCTCAGGGATCTGTGCTGGGCACCAAGAGGCATCACTGTGGATGCAGGCAAACACGGTGTTCCCCTCTGCCCTTGTCATTCCCGGGCACCTGCCACAAGATCCCACTGGCAAAACTCTTCCCTGCCCGCTGCTGGCACAGCCATGACCCTCAGGACCCCCTGCCAGCACTCTGGACCCACACCTGGGACCACACAATGGGGTTGCAGGCTGGAGCCCAAGCCAGGAATTATGGTCTGTACAAAAGACAATGACAGTGAATCTTGTTACTGGCTTTTCAGCAAACGTAATTCCTTTTTATTAGAAAATTAAAGGGTATGAAAAGCTTTCCAAGGCTGAAGAGCTGAAATGTGCTTTCATAAAATATGCGGCGTCTGATAAAACGGATTTGCTTGTCTGCCTGCCCTGGCCCCCTCCCCCTCCTGGCCATTATTCCTACTGGCAAGGTGATGCCTTTTGCCAAAACCCCGATCCCAATGTGACCAACGGAGCCTCTTGGGGACCAGCACTGCTCCCAGTCATCCCAGTCATCCCACCACAAAGCACCCCGTGCCTGCACCTGTTTGCGACTGCGTTTGGGTTGGGTTTTTTAGCTACATAAAACTCTGAGGGGTAKTTTTTCCCCTCCAGGGTTGCAGGTGAAGGCTGACAACAACCCAACCCACCACCCCAAACGCAGCCATGAGGATGCAGCAGTTGCCAGAGGGAGAAGGTGAAGCCAGGCAATGGCAGACAGAAAGCAACGGATTYCCCCAGACATTACACAAACAGTAACTATTAAAATCTTCCTGGGAGTTCCCTCCCTGGGAGARAGCCATGTGCCCTCCCATGCCCCAGCACCGAGCTGCGTGCGAAAGGTGCTCAGAGSCTGCGAGTTGCAGGCACCAGGCAGCGGGCAGCTAAGGTAACATGAGGAATCTCAGTTTCTTCCCTTTAATTGTTCCCTCTCTCTGYCTCTTTCATCTTTCTGATGGTCCGAGTCAATCTTCCATGTTTGTGAGGTTAAAGATTCTTGCAGTCTCCCACTTGGGGCTGCAGGGTCAGCACAGGCCAGGGACCATTGCACCACAGAGCGATGCAGACAGACGGTGCTGCCTCTTCCATCTTYTGTGGACAGAATGCCCCTTGCTGGACTACAACCTTAGGGCTCACCTCAACCCTCAGGGGTTTTTATTTCCATTCAATTACCAGGTCAGTTTTGCCTCTGTAAGTCCCTGGGGATGCACGACAATGGGATGCATCCATCCCCATACAACGATCCCCACAGGGACCTTGCTGTGGCCACCGTGTGCACAGGGCTGGCACCCTCTGATGGTCTGTCACCCTCAGCGTGGCAGAAACAGGGGAAGTGAAACATCCTCTGGGTGCCATCAGAGAGCTGGCACTGGGCTGGGAGAGGACCTGGCAGCCCTGGCCACTGTCCCCAAATGACTTCAGCCCTGGCAAAGTGGCAAAGGGGCAGGAGGCAAGGAGAAAGCAGCACCACTGGCACGCACCCACTGCAGAATGTGGGACAAACCACTGGACCCAGGGTCATTGGGCTGATGGGGACAAGGACATGGGCACCAGCACCGCTGCCATGGGGAGACACAACTCCAGTGGCAACACCGTGTCCCCACGTGCCCGCTCAGTTCTGCAAGCAAATGCACTGTGACCCAGCTACAGCATCTCCTCCTTCCCACCCCATCAGCCGCGGGCTCCCAGTGCCACCGCGGGCTCTCGGTGCCACTGGCAGCGCCGTGCAAGCACTGCCCAGCCAGCTATTACCACAGGAAGAGCTGTAACACTACAGCAACCCTCCCTGCTCAGCCCTGCTACAAATCAGGGTCAGGCGGCAGCGCTGTTAGACAGAGCCTGCCGGTACGTGCTCCTGCTCCTAATGTCCTCCCGGCACACGCTTAATGGGGACGCGCAGGAGAGCGATGTGACGCTGCAGAGGCTCAGCCCCGCTGCCCATCCAGGGGCTCCTGCTCTCCATCCAGCTCCGTGTCACCAGCAGAGCTGAGGGTTAACGCCAGGGAGGCACGGCCGGGGATGTTTTTCTTCCCCGGGGCTGCTCTGGCTTTACCTTTAACATCTGCAAATGTGGTTAAAAGTTTGCCGAGCCTATTTTTAGAGCCTCTCGCCACATGCGATTTCTCCATCGTGAGACAGGAAACGCTGATGAGGTTGTTCGCCATGGAGCTGCTTTCTCCTCCCTGGATGGCCTCTGAGCTCCTCTGGCCTGGSCAGCGCTGCCACGCTGCCACTGCCCCTGGTCCCCACTGTCCCATGGCAGCTGTGGCAAGCCCAAGAGCTGTGGGTGACAAAGTGCTGGAGGGTGCTGGCCCTTCACCAGCGTGGCGGTCRCATCAAGGTCCCCATCCACAGTCCCAGGGACTTGAAGGCAAAACTGACCCAGCAAAAGAAACACAAAACCCAGAGGGTGACACCAGATTTCAGCATTGCGGACCTTGTCCACCATCTTGCCCCATTGTGCCTCAGTTTCCCCAAAGTATTTTGTTTCMTTGCTCACCCTGGAGCAGCACTACAGATTCAGCAGCTGCTGCATCTCCTTGWGCATGGGATGCACCAGCACTGGGCATGGGGGCTGCCAGCAAACAGAGCCTGGCAGGGATGTCCACTGCCCTTCCTGATACCCACTGCCCCCAGCACGGGCAGCTCAGTGCATCCCCACCATCACATTGAACACAACATGCTTTGGAGCCAAAGCAGAGCCCAGCTGGCCCATCGGGCTCCAGCCCTGCTCCGTGCCTGGATCTCGGCAGCACGCAAGCGCGGCTGCGGCCGGGCGGCGCGGGTACCTGCTGTTTGAATGTCAACACCTCATTTATACATCTTGATTGGCTCTCATCAGCCATGCTGCGCTACACCTGATTGCTCCGAGCCGACGCGGGGTGCCAGGCTGCAGCGCCTAATTCCAGTTAATTGGCCCTTCATCCGAAGCAAAACAGAAATACAGGGATAAAGAAACAATAAAGCATCCTCCCCCGCTTAAAAAAAAAAAAAAAATTAAAATCTCAGCGTACTGGGGGTTCGTTTTATTTTGTGACCAAGATCAGGCCATGCTGTGGGCTGTGGGAATTCCTTCCCGGGAGTGTTGGACACTGTGTGAGCTGGGAGATGCTTTGCCACCCCACAGGCTCGGCTCACTCGTTCTCCCCCTCATCCCACAACGAGCCCTGCGTTCGTGCCACGCTCGCCGTGCTCCTGCTCCCGCCTGCTCTCGCRAACCACTGAGGCTGAAATTTCAATTAAGAACGAGAAATAATTACCCGCCGCTCCACATTTCCTCTAAAATGGTAGCCAATGCCGGCAAGCCGAGTCACCGCCTCCCGCCACGTCCTGGCGCTCACCGGCGGGCTGGCATTCGGATGACATTTCCAGGATAATGCCGGCCCAGCTGCCACACGCTGGTGGCTGCTCCCACGGCCGTGCCGGGAGGCYGATGCTGGTGGATGCTTGGATGAGATGCTCTCTTCCTCAGTGGAAGCGGGGCTGCCATGAGTCCCCACCGCCCTGGCTAAGCCTTTGAACCCTGTTCCTGGCACTGCCCGCTCCCAGCCGTGCCCTGGGCTGGAATGCYGGTCCCCTGCTCTCCACCTGGCAGAAGTGAGCCGTGATAATGACTTGGMTCATCTCCTTCCAAGCCACACGTCATGGGGAACCACCACGCTGCTGTCCCCATCATGCACAGGGATTGGRCACATGGGGATGTTCCCCAAACTCCAAGGAGGACACTGAAGTGCTGGAGCATGTCCAGAAAAAGGCAACAGAGCTGGGGAAGGATTTGGAGCACCAGGAGCAGCTGAGGGAGCTTGGAGGACTCWGTCTGGAGCAAAGGAGGCTCAGGGGGAAACTCCTCATTCTCCACAACTCCCTGACAGAAGGGTGCAGCCAGGTGGGAGTTGAGCTCCAGGTAACAAGCGATAGGACAAGGGCAAATGGCCTCAAGCTGAGCCAGGGGCAGTTGAAGTTGGATATAAGGAAAAATGTCTTCACCAAAAGGTGGTCAGGCATCAGAAMAGGCTGCTCAGGATATTGGTGGAAGTGTTCAAGAAGCATGGCTGTGACATTTGGGGACATGGCTTAGTGGCGGCCTTGGCAGTGTTGGATTAAGGGTTGGAGTTGATGGTCTTAGAGGGGTTTTCCCCCCTTAAGGATTCTGTGATTCAATGATTCCATGCAGGAGGGCAGCAGCAAGAGGACAGGCAGCAGCMCTGGCAAAGGGCAGATGGACCCACTCTTGGGACATGTCCCCAGCCTGGGGACATCAGCAGGGGAGCTGTGTCAGCCTCCCCCATGGCACCACTCCAGGAAGATGCCCCAAGCCAGTGCTCACCGGGGCACCTCAGACCTGCCCACAGCTCCAGAAATCACACTTCTTGTACCATTTTATTTTAGCACAGCCAGAAATAAGAGGAACAAACTCCATCAAGGCTGGAAAGGGTACAAACCATAATCAGAGAATGATCTGGCATCCCACAACGGCTTCTGCAGCTTCTCCTGGCCAGGMAGCCTGTCCTGGCTCCAGCTCATGCCCTGCTGGGGTGACAAAACCCTGTCACAGTGACAYAAGCCCACTGCAGATCCTCACAGTCCTTCCCCTGAGAACTGTGGGAGATGCAAACCCTGGGAGAAGGCAGAGATTGGACACTGACCTGGGCACAAAAGGTTCCTCCATTATGAGGAAGGATGAAAATGAGGGAAGAACGAACAAGAATCCACGTTGCAGCAGAACAAGTCAGTTGGAAGATGTGCCATATCCCCAAAACCAGACCCTCTGGCATCAATGTGGATGGTGTCTTATTTTCCCTGGATGTTTTCCCACTCCCCTTTCCATCCAGAGCTGGGGGTCACTGCAAAGCCTGCAAGTCCCATGACTCTGGTGGCAGGAGATGCAGGAGCCTTGGGCAGCAATCACAAGAATGGGGAAAGCAGCAACCTCAGGTTGCAGATTAGCTTCATTTTACAGCCAGGGAGGCAGAAACCTCCCGTGGCTCAACATCTCGCTGGAGACCACACAGGGAGCCAGGGGAAAGCCAGGGAGAGGTCACAGGGCTCTGCAGGGTGAGAGCATCCTCTCTCTCGAGTGGGAGGGAGGGAGCTCAGAGCCAGCAGGACCCCATGGAGGCCCCAACCCATCACCAGACCCCAAACCTCACACGGGGCCACACGCTGCACCCCTCCCTCCTCTGACCCCAAACACCACCGCTGCAATACCGGAGGGGGCTGCAGAAACCAGTTTGGTGAAGAGAGAGAGGCTCTTTAACCGAGTTTAAATGCACTTCCCTTGACTCGGTTCCCAGTTCAGCGTAGAGGAGACCCAGCTTGGCCGGCAGCCACGGCGCTCAGCTCGGCACGTCCCTGCCGAGAGACACATTCCTCAGCACTGCAGCTAAGTGCAGCACAGCCTTTGAGGCCTTCACCCCTCCTTCAATGATAATTTATGCCCTCTGACCCAACTCCCCCTTTTAAATCAGGCTGATCAATAGAGAAATCAGACAATCCTTTTAAGAAACTATCTCATCTGATCCTGCCAGCTAATGATCTCTGCTCTCCTTACAGCTGTTTGCAGGCTGCTGGGGGAAGCAGGAGGAAAAAAAAGCCACTGGGCCAAATTCCTGCTTCCCCAGTCCAAGCAGGAGCAGCAGCAACGCTGATGATTTGTACGGAAGCAAAACAGGAGATGCCAACTCCTGTTTTTTAGAAAACAAGCTGAGCATCATGCTGCAGGGAAGCACTAGCTCCCAAAATATTCTTCCTAATCTATCTCACCACCAAATATACTCTTCTCGCATCCTGGGAGCCCTGACAAGACATCCTCACTCTTCCTACAGGCTCCAGTTTCCAGGCACGGCTTTCCAATGCTTCGCCTCCAAAGAAAACCCRGCAACACAAAGCAACAACCCCAAACCCAGTTCCTGGCTGAGCCATAGTCACCTGCACCCTGTTCCATGCACAGCCACAGCACAGGCACCCACGGCTCTGAGGGGATGCTGTGAACATTGGGATCTCTATCACTTGTCTGGAAAACCCTCACCCCTCCCAGGGATCCTCGCTTTACCAGGGCAGCAAAAGCACAGGGGTGCATCACCTTACCAGGGCAGCAAAAGCTCAGGGGTGCATCACCTTCTGCCCATGGAGGAACTAAAACAGATCAAAGGAAGAGGGAGTGATGTCCAGCACAGTGCAAGGAAAACAGCGGTGTGGCAATGTCCATGGAAGAGCCTCCAGAAGGGCTTTATTGATGGCAGCTGCATTTCTATTTAACTGGCAAAGGAACAGGGTTAACCAGCAAAGAGGGAAGCATCAAAGAACACTTTAAGTCTTCAAAGTAAATCAGCTTCTGGAACAAACGCGCTCAGTAGCCAAATGTCCCCTTCTCCTTTGTGTGTGCAGAGATACTGACATTTATTATGATGCCCAAACCACCCAGAGGAAGGATGCTTTCCTTGCATCCAAGGGCTATTTCTCACCCTGGCACACTCAGAGATTTTTCCCCTGCCAAAGCAGGGCTTGGCCCCCAGCACTCCCTCCTTTAATCCACCCAGGAGGCAGGAAAGGGTCGTGCTCCAGGGACACTCAGCACCTTCCCACGCCCACCAGGAGCCAGGGACCAGGCYCTAAGCCCAGGGCACCTCCAAGGTCCCCCCACCATGAGCCTCTCCCACCCAGGCCTTGCTCTGAAACCAAAGAGCAGATACAAAAGCCAAGGGGTCTGAAGGGCTGCGGCAGCACAGCACGGTGCAGGTCCTGCCACAGCAGTCACAGTGAATTACAAGGTATTAGAGCCCCGTGCTGCCGTGTCTCTGTGCAGCAGCAGTCACGGTGAAGGACATGCTATGATAGGACTAGAGGCTCCTCTGGAGAATCCAGTCACTGGCCTGGTGGAAGGCAGTGGTGTGAGAGGCCAGCCCTGTTCTATAGATCATGCAGCGACAGGCATGTGAAGGACACGCTATTACAGGACGAGGCGGGCTGAGAGCTGTGGGGTTTGGGGAGGGGGGGACGGCTGTGCCTCGCTGGATCACTGAGTGCCCACGCTTTGCGAGCCAGCAGCCGTGAACGKTTTTAATTATGCTTTCCTACTTTATCGAGCATCTCATTTTCATTTACACGCCGGCCATCTCCACCTGAGAACGTGGCCGCTGCTGCTCTTTCCCAGCACTGCTCCCATATTCCCTCATGCATCAGCTGGAGGGACCCGGCAGAGCTGGAGGTCCATCCTCAGCACAGGGGACCCATTTGGTGATCGACCTGCCCTGCAGCTCCCCTAAACTCCTCACGTGATGCCAAGGACCATAAGCCGGGCARAGCCTCCCTGATGCTCAGCGTCCCTCCCCATCGGAGCAGCCAATTTTAGTGGCTGCCATAAATGCAGCAGGAGCAATGTCCCCTGGTGAGGCATCGAGCGGTGACTAAGAGCGGAGATGACAATAAAGCGGAGGAAGCAAGGTCTGACTGCAAAGCAGCAAACCACCCCCCCCCCCTCCAAATCCTGCTCGGAGGCACTGACTGATGATGCTCCCCCAAAACCAGAGCCTGAGCCCACGGAAGGAGAGCTGGGCTCTCTGGGGCTCAGGCTGAACCCCAGCGCAGGCTTGGTTTGGGTGGAAATCCCAGAAAACAGAAAGGCTTCCCCCATCAGGACACCGGGATGGAGTTCAAGYCTCTTAGCAAAGCACACAGGAAGACTTGTGTACAGCCCCTACAGATAAATCTACCCCCTCAAAGCTTTCTCAGTGGTAAATGCGGTAGAGACTGTGCAGGACTTGACAGTTTGAGGTGTATTTATGGCRCTTTGGCACCGGGGATACAACCAGTTGGGATTTTTGCTCGGCTCTACCACTTGGGCATAGCACAGCCACAACAAACCCATTTGAATACCTCTTGTTTCAACCAAGGCAGAGATCCAGCCTATTCCCTGCGGAGCAAGCGCCAGACCTGGGGCCAAATTAATCTCCGATGGATCTCCATCAACTTCATGGAGTTACAACTACAATTTGGCCCATGCCTGACACGTAAATCTGCTCATTTTTCTTCCAAATCGTCCAAATACCGCAGCATTTGTTAGCGCAGGAGAGGGGACGCATCCTCCGGGAGAGATCTCTTTGGATACCGCGCCAGCCCTTTCTTTTTTTTTTATTTCCTTTGCTGCCTGGGATAAAAGGCAAGYGAGACAGACCGTGGTACGTGTCTGAGCTGTTTGGGAAAGAAATAGGAATTTCCTCCTGCCATTCCCAGTCTTTTGAYAGGCAGGTGGGATGCGAGCAGGAATAACTCAATCAAGACAGAGCAATTTTTAATTAATTTGTGGATCCCTTCGCCGGCTGATTGCCTTGGAGACAAAAGGGAAGCCTCTCCTTTAACACTTGTGTGTGCCTGGTACTCTGAGCCTCCCCTTTTCACCGGCACATCTTTGGTCTTGAAAGCTGCACAAAAGGAAGAATTCCTTGATCTTTTGCCTCGGCTTTTGCTGAGACCGAGACACACATGAGGGGGAGCCGTGTTGGGGGATTTTTTTTGGGTTTCTTTTACATTTTGGGGGGATTATTAAAGCCCAAAATGCACATAGAGAGAGGTGGGGAAGAAAAAAACAACAGGGAAAGGGGAATAAAAACCCTCAAAGCTAAGAAAGGAGAGCGTTTTCCRTCAACACCTTCTGCCCAGCCCGTTCCATCCCCAAGGGGAGGGAGTTGAAAGGTTCAAGCTACATCAAGTGGTGAGTAATGCAGCGGGAGGCTCCTGCTCGGGGCCGGGCTCTTGCCCTCCGCCACCCTCCCTGCCCTGTGCCCGGTGCTGGCAGGGCAGAGCACAGCTCTCACCCTCCCCTTCTCCCCCTCCACYAGCGACCGTGGGGATGCGGGAACTTCCAAGGCAGTGAGTGACACCACAATTATCGATTGCCGGCTGCAAAGGCTTGCTCTCGCCTCCCCCCCTCTTCTCACTTGTTTTCTTCTGTGCAGCAGTGCCAGCCTTCAGAGACTGCTGCTGTAAAAGGCTCGGATTGACGGGGTGTCAAGATATCCKCTGCCCCTGGCTTTTAATGTTCCCTTGCAGGGGGGAGCAGGAAGAGCCCCTGCACCGGTGAGGRGAGCTTGGATAGCTCCAAAAGAAAGGGAGGAATGAAAAGCCTCCCTCTCTCCTCCGTCGAGGAGAYGCTCTTGAACCACAAGCAGCTTTTTCAGCCCCAGCTTGGCTGYGTGCGTCTCGGAAATCTCAAGATGCTGGGAAGGAGGAGAGGTGATGTGCCAGTCAGCCTCCACCAGCACCCGAAGTCAAGGCACCCAAAAAACCCACCGTGCTCCCCAGCGGGTCTCTGCGGGGTGGCACACACACCTGACCACCCAGCAGATTTGGCAGTGGCCATTTTAGAGGTGGGAAAAGTAAGATACATCCAGGCCAGATAAGGTCACCCAGAAGAGGCTGCAGAAGGACTGGGACACCCACCTGACCACCCAGCAGATTTGGCAGTGGCCATTTTAGAGGTGGGAAAAGTAAGATACATCCAGGCCAGATAAGGTCACCCAGAAGAGGCTGCAGAAGGACTGGGACACCCCAGCTTGGGCACATCCTCAGCTGCTCGACACTGATGGCACAAGAGGACCAGATCAGAGGTTTTCCTAGCAAAGACTGGCAAATCAGGAACTCCAGGTGACCCCTGGGTCCCCCACCAAAGGTTGTGATGTCACCCTGTCTGATGGCCCCTGAGATAGTCCCCTGTCCCCGGCTCAGATGGCCAGCCACAGCAAGTGCCACCCCTGCCACAAAATGGGGACAGTCACCTGCCTGTGGAGGTGTTTGTTTGCAAAGCCTGGCGGCACCTTGGGACCGTGGCTTAGTGTTCCATGTTGGAGCCAGAGGCCTGAAATTAAAGCTGGCTCCACGACTGTCGGTGTCGACACCTGGTGATGGGAGGAGAGGGATCGATGATGGAGAGTCTGTCACTCCTGATGCATCGCTGTCAGGGTCAATACACAATTCCCGGGGAGATCAGATGTCCAGGTTAACTGCTCTGGCTCCGTGCTAAGCTGATGGGCTGGTGGAGCCCTGTCCTGCTCACACACCCTCTCCCCCAGCCACACTCACCCTATGGCCACCAAATGTCACTGAGAGCAGCCCTGGGGCTTGTGGCTCTTGTTTTTGTCCACGCAGAGCCCAAGTGTAGTTCAAATGGGTGCCCAAGGCTGGGAAAGGGACACAGGGACAAGAGGGACCTGCCCCCCAGGAGCTTTTGGCTGCACCAAGCCAGGCCACTGCCATGGGCAGCATCACCATGGGACCTCGTTGGGACACAGGGTTTTGGGATGGCCACCACCTCCTCTGGCCAMGCAAGGGGGCTGGGAGGGGAAGTGGGGGTGATGAGACCTCTGTAGCRGGGAGCCCCATCTGCCAGTCCCCCTTTGCATCCCTGTCCTGAATGCCTGAGCAACAGAAAAGGCAGGGAAGGAGGGAAACTTGCCTCTCCTGCCAGCACAACTCCTGCAGGCTCAGTGGCCGTGTCCTGTTCCTCACCCTGGGTTGGCAGAGGATCCACGTGGCTTTGGCACAACACCTGTCCCCTCCAGGTGACACCGCAGAGCCCTGTGGGACAGGAGAGCTGTGACAGCAGGGCTGCATTATGCTCTCTGCACCAAGAAGGTTTGTGGCACCCCACGRCACCCCGAAGTCACCACAGTGAGCGCAGGCAGGGGGCAGAAGCTTTGCTTTGYACCCATCCCCATGTGCCACGCCAGGCAGGATCCGTCCCCCAGCCCAGGGGTCCTGCGAGGACGAGAGCCACCCGCAGCCAGACTGCAGCATCTCACCCCGACAGCTCCCGGGGGGCTCAGCCGCTCATCTCCTCCTCCAGCACAGCCCAAACCGCTCGGGGGAACCCGCTGGGACCCCCTGAGGAGGAGACCAGAGGGTCCTACCTGCCGCCAGCCCACAGAGCCAGCTTGGGGGGCACACTGCATCACACCCGGCGCGACCAGACTTGCACCAGCCCCCCCAAAAAATCCCAAGAAAACAGAGCGCGGCATGAATAACAAAAGCAGCGATCAGTAAAGACTCTCCCAAGAGGCTGCAAGTTCTTCAATTAGAGCTCGCATTATAGGAATGAGAAACTCCAYGCCGTCTTCCGTACGGATAACACTTTTTTCCCCCTCTCTTTTAAAGAATAAAGGGAGGGAGGGAGAGGAAGGGCTGCATCTCTAATGCAACAGACAGGTCTGCTGAGATTCACTTTGGCTCTTATTTTGACTTTCATCTAAAAGAGCTGCCCTGGGAATCCATTAAGTCCAATTTAAATCGGCTCTCCGCCCTCACGGCTTCTCCCCGCCTTCGCACCCCCCACCAGCTCCCTTCTCCCCCCTCCTCGGAAGCAAACAAACACAAAAGCAAGGCCAGGCAGGGCAGGCAGCGAAGGGCAGGCAGCGAAGGGCAGCACCGGCGCGGTTTCGGAGCCGTTCCCTGGGGGATTACAGCCTTCCCCAGGGCAGTTGCTCCATCTTTATTTCCGCCCAAATAAACACAATCCGGCCACGTTTGGATACCGCCTCGGTATCCCCCACCTCGACGGCGTTTTTGGGGGGCCACTGGGGTTTGGGGACCTGCTTCTGCTCCCCACACATCTCCCCCCCTCCACACACAGGCATATTTTCCCCAGGTTTTATTATTTTTGAGTACAATTAGTTCCATTAACGCCGCAACCGGTAAAGTTGGATGGGATATAATCACATACTTCAGGTTTGGGGTTTTTTTTTCCCCCCCAGTGAGCTTCCCCACCCCAAGATCATTCCTCTGCCTTTGGGAATCGCCCCCCCTCGCAGCCCCGCAGCCGGGCGAGGGACGGACCTCTCGCCTTTCATCTCACCACACTCATTCAAGCTCTGCTTCTGTCGTATAAGCAGTTTTCCAGCTCTTCCCCCCCGCCCCGTTAACACACCCGCTCTGCATTGCATCCTATTCATATGTTTCCAATCATCGCCGTTTCGTTATTTAAAACAAAAGCACACGGTTCCCCCCACCCCCGGCAGCACTCCAAGCCCCCTCACCGGGCTCCACGGTTATTCCCTGGTTTGTTTGTTTATTAATGTCAGCGGAGGATTCGGAGGCAMAATTTGCCGTGGGAGAAAGGGAGCGGGAGGTGAAAGTCCCACCAAGGGGCTTCCCAAAGGCACAGCCAGATGTGCAAACCCCACGATTCCTCGGGTTATCTGCTAGATTCATTTTTTTTCCTGCCCCGCCAGCCACCGAATAAAAGAAAGAAAATCCATCAAGTCAGCGTTCTCACGTGCAGACAACGGCAAGGAGAGCCAGGCGCCCGCCCGCGGCACCGCCGCAACTTTTGGAAGTATAAAACCATGCACATCCATAACTCCTCAATTAAATAAGCCTCCCCGGGAAGACTTCCCTCTGCAGAGGCTTTCGCAGCCCCGTGCCCATTATTATTTTAACTTTGCAAAAGTAGGGAGTCAGGACAAGCAAAACGGAATCCATCCCTTCCACACACACAAATATTTCCAAGTCTCAGCTGTATCTTTGTTCAGACACCCATCAATCGGCAAGTCAGGAGGGGTTTTGGACCGGTTGCAAATTTCTTTATTACTTCCAGAAAAGCAAAACACCCCCCCTCACGCCCCCCGGCTCCTCCGTTTCTGCTGCAAATAGGACACACACACA
>NW_026623736.1:71159-106003 GCF_030028575.1 Malurus melanocephalus | reverse complement strand
GCACAAAGATGTAGCTTGCAACAATACCTGCGATGGTCCTCGCTCTCTCCTCTCTCTCCTGCTGGCTCGCTCTCCTCCTCTTCCAGAGCACAGTAGCCAGATTAGATCCTTAGAAAAAAAAATGTGAGAAATAGCACAATTCTCCCTTTTTTTTTTTTTTTTTTTTGCTTCCCTTCTCAGCAGCCCTTCTGAGCTCCTTCACTAACCATTATTCATAGACCACTAGGGGATATAAGGTAATTAGAAACGGCCCTATAGCATCCAGCCTGAAAATGTAATGCCAGCGGTAGGAGTGGTGGAGGGCTCTGGCTGCGGGCGGCTCCGGCAGAAAGTGCTCGYTGGAGCTGGGGACCGAGGTGAGAAGTGGGGTGGAGGAGAGGGCGAGCGGCAGCGGGTGCTGGCAGCTCTCCCGACAGAGACCAGGGTGGCCAGGGACACCGAGCGGCACCGGTTTGGGTTGGGTTTAGGGATGGTTGGGGCTGTTCGGTTTTTTTTTTTAATTTTTTTGTATTTTGGAGTGGGCTCGCCGTGCTCGTTGTGAGCCGTGCTGGGGCTGCGTGTGTGTGTGTGTGTGCGCGTGTGTGTGTGTTTGTGCCAGGAATAGCAATCAGCAGAGGCAGCACACAGAGCGCAAAAATGCCATCATGCAGGGTCAACAGAAAGCTGCAGACATTTTTTTCTCTCTTTTTTTTTTTTTTTTTTTTTTTTTTTTTTTTTTTTTTTTTTTTTTTTTTTTTTGTAGGCTTAATCCTCTGGAGCGGGGGAGAGGGAAAAGGAGGAGGCTGCTGCCTTCTTTATAGTTTTGATTTTTTTCCTCTTCCAACCTCGTAGGATCAGATTAACCCCCCCTCCCCTCCACGCACACACACACACACACACTCTCCAACCCCAGCGATCCCAACCCTCCGCCAGCACTGCACCGGGGAGATGCCGGAGTCGGCGCAGGGTGGGATGCGGGTCTGGCCGCCGCGATGAGCTGGGTGGGATGAGCTAGGTGGGCTCGGCAGGGAAGCAGAGCAGGAGGGAGGCAGCGCAGGGGGGTGGCGAGGGGGAGGTGGAGGCAAATGAACAAATCACACCTGCAGCTTTCTGCGTGCCGGAGCCAGCTGCAGCCCAGGCAGCGACCGGCAGGRAAAAAACCCAGGCGCGCGGGCTCCCGGCACCATCATCTGCGGGGATTTAGGTGCACAGTGAGCTGATGGCAGCTCACCGCTTCGAGCGATTGATTTTGGGGAGGTTTTTTATTAGCAGGAGGGGAAAAGGAGGTGGTAACAAAGAGCAACCCTTCCACACACACTGATTTTTCCAAGGGGTAAATAAAACCCGTCGCAGAGGCGGGAAGGGGAGATGCAGAGCTGTGGTGGCTGTGGTGGCTCTGGCACACCGGGCCACCCGTGCCCTGCCGCCGGCGGTGCCGCGATCGCCGCCGTGCAGCTCCGCGCCCCGGCTCCTGCCCGAAGGGCGCAAACGCCCAGCTCTGCCTCCTCCCACGACTCCGCTCTGAGCCTCTCGTTAATTGAACTAAAGCTGTTCACCTTGATAACGCAGCACGGCAGCAAGTTTCCGAGCCGTACGCGGGGGGCTGGAGAGCTATTTGATCCACTTCCAAGGCGCTGCCTTTCAATTCAACCCCTTGCTCTTGAAGGATGGATARCCAGGCCCTCTCTTTTCCCTGTTAATTACTCGAGATAGGAGGCATCAAGCTGCAAACCAGACCAAACCTCATAATGGGACACAGCACCTGCAAAAGCAGACTGTTCTCATCTCCCCTGTCCCTTTCCTCCTCATCCTTATCCTCATCCTCCTCCTCACCCCCATCCCCATCGCAGACCCAGCCTGGTTGTTTGTAGGTAATACACCACAACACGCTCCAACTTCACACATGCCTSGCTGCAGGATGGTAAATCAAGCTGGGACCTCATGGCTCTCCAGGGACTCGGTGTTATTCCCCATAATTACCAATCTGCCCTGCCCTTCACAGGGAAGAGCCAGGCACTGTTTGGCACCACAAGCCGTGACTGTCACCCTAGTAAAGCCAAGGTGGAATAGACCCAATGGATGTCACCCCCAGCTTCTCCTCTGGGATTGAGAGAAGAATAAAGGATTTGTTATTTTTACAYTACAATAAATTCAACAATCTGGTCCATCTATGTCATTTCCCAGCTCTGGTATGTTTGAAATCCCCAMCTCCAGGAATCCTGTGATTTCAGGAGAACCTCAGCCCTGCTCACCTCAAGCCCTGACCTCACTGTGATGAGGGGAAAGGTTGAAACCACAAGCCCCAAAGAGCCCCATATGCAAATTAAATCACCACCAAACACTTTGGTTACTAAACACTGTTATTTTTCCACAACCTTTACAGTTCTGTGCCTACAGTTTATGAGTTCAAAAAGGCTGATTTCATCACTTCTCAGCATTTCTGAGGTGTCAACACCCACATCACCTCTGTTTGTGTGACACGGTCATGTCTGTCTAAGCTCAACCACTGGCTGGGTGGGAGACCATCACCTATAACACCAATTAACTTTACTCATTAAAACCTCCAAGCWCATAGAGGATGCTGCTGCTCAGTTGTACAGATGGCAAAGTTTCCATCCCCTTGATAAAATCTGGATCCAAAGCATCCTGGAGCAGATCTCACCGTAACCTACCACAAAACAGCACAACCTGCATCAAAAAGCCTCTTCCCATCTTCCCTGCCATGAGAGCAGGGCTCACCTTGCTGATCAAAGTTGGAGGCTTCCCTGGATGTAACCCCGCACCTCCTGCCCTGGAGAAGCTAAAAAATAATGACTCATTGCAATGTTATTTCTGGAGCTGCTAAAACAAAGGCACACTGACTCCCTTGGCTCCCTCAGTGTCTCACCGCTTCGACCTGAATGATAAGGCATCCTGAGAAAACTGAGCTTTTCTCCACCAGTCTCCCCTGTGTGCTACCGAACTGGGGTACAAGGACCTCCCTGGTACCTACACAGGATGCTCTAAGCTGGCTGTTCCTCATTCATCCTCCTTTCATCCCTSTTCCTGGCTGATTTTCCCTCAGCTCCACTCCCAACAATCCCAATGGATTGTTTTCTTCCCCTGGTCCGGGTGTCACCTCGCACTGGGTGCCACACACCCCACACGTGTGGTGGCTCCTGGCAGGCAGGGAGCAGCAGCCCTGCCCCAGCTCTCATCAAGCTCCGTGCATCGGCTCTGAGCGGATCYGATGGATTTTCATTTCCTAACTTTGCCCTTCGGGCTATTTCTAACGAGCTTCCTCACGCTTTAAAAAAAAAAAATAAAATCCTTCATCTTGCAGCGCAGTGTCAGAACAGCAACACTCRGGATGACTGTGCCTGCGAGGAGGCTGGAAATTAATTATATCACAGTGGCTTTAGGTAGGGATCCATCCACTGACCTCCTCGGTGGGCTCCCATCTGGGACCTAGGGAACAGCCAGAAATCCCCTCCCAGAGCAAATAGGCTTTTTTTGGCCTTGGAAAACGTATTTTCGTGGTGCAATGTTTGGTCCATGCAGTGCAGCCCTGGGAGTGGAGCCACCACTGTCCTCCCACGACCCCGTCCCCTCCCCATACCCCATGTCCCCAGCCTTGAGCCCCCTTGTGCAGCCTCTTCCCGCAGCACCAGGTCCATCCATCCTCCTGGACTCATCCCTCCCAYTGGGAGGGAAGAATCAGTCCTGGGYGCCTTAATTTCCACTAATCAGATGTTTTAATGAGTTTCTCAGCACCCAGCACATCCCACTTCCCACCACCACCCCCTCCAAGGCCAGCCCCGCTCCCGCACTGTGCCGAGGCCCCTGACATCTCGAAGGCTTTCCTTGGTGGGAGAGCAGCGATTATTTCTCTCAAAAGGTCTCTTATAATGGAAACCATCTCTGCATCCCTCCTTGGTCTCCTCCTGCCGTGACCCAGGCTCCGTCGAGAGGAGCTCTGCTCCGAGGCAGCGCCGTGTTTCCATGGAAAGAGTGAATAGCAGAGTCTTCCCAGTGGTTTATTAGAATTCCTTTTACTTCGATGGAGAGTTTTAGAGCAAAGTAGAAAGGCTTTAATGTGGGGCTAATGGAGCCCCTGGGAAGTCCAGGAAGGAAATCTCCCCTGGAGAAGAGGAGGCGTGAGGAGAGGGAGGGCAACTTTCAAGACAAATTCCTGGACAGGTTGAAATTTTTTTGCAGGAGCCATCTCAGGCAGCGAGAAATGGAAATGAATGTTTGTTTTATTTTTAACAGATGTTACAAAAGACCTGCCAGTAATTCAGCGAACGATGCAAAACCTAGATCCCACTCACTTTTCCCGGCATGTCTTCCATCCCCTCCCTCTCCTGCTCGGTACAAATGCTTATTTGCATTTAGCATATCATATTTAAAAAAAAATAAAAATATTAAGCAATAAAATAACAATCGTACGCCACTTCATTTCCTCCCTCCCTAAGGCTTTGGTTTCAGTTTAAATCCTTGGTTGGAGCAGCTATTAATTGTTCTTAATAAATTTTTTTGTCTCTTCTGAGTTCCCAAACCTATCCTCTACTCACTCATTTTGGGGGGTGCCCTCTTGCCCAAGCCCCCATCCCTCTCTCCCTGCTGTTCCCGCAAGGAACAGCTCTTGACTCTGCAAAGTGTTTGGAGCCCCAGTGTGAAACACASACTGCAGCCTCTTCTTGGGGGAGAAATACAGGGATTTGCAGTTAAGAGATGGGGGGATGGAAAGGCCAGAAGGTACAATGGGAGGTGGATCCTAAAACCATCCAGCCAGGGGCTGGAAAAGGAGTGAGAGTGCAGCTCTCCAAAAATAACGTGCAGAAGGTGTGATCCATGAACACACACCACAGCACTTGGCTGGCCCACAGGGAACTCCAAAGGTGATCTGAAACCCACCATGATGCCAGAGAGGTATTTGGGATGAGATACAGCATTTGTGAGTGTCATACATGAAACTCAAAGCTGGGAATGGCAGTCATGRAATCCCARAATSGTTTGGGCTGGAAGGGACGTCAAAGCCCATCTTATTCCAACCCCCTGCCATGGGCAGGGACGCCTTCCACTATCCCAGGTTGCTCCAAGCACTGTCCAGCCTGGCCTTGGAYACTTCCAGGSATGGGGCAGCCWCAGCTTCTCMGTGCCAGTGCCTCACCACCCTCACAGGGAAGAATTTCTACTGAATATCCAATCTATCCCTGCYCTCTGTCGATGTGAAGCCATTCCCCCTTGTGCTGTCACTCCATGCCCTTGGAAAGAGTCCCTCTCCCTCTTTTGTAGYCCTGGCCAGAGGAGCCCTGAATCCCACGGATACCAGATTTCCTGAAAATGAGCAACTTTGGCAGCTCCTGGTTTAACTCTTGCCTGCAAAACACAAGCTGCAATGGTTCCCCTTTTCATGCCTAACCATGGAAAGCCACTTCTCCTCCCGATACCCAGCTTTCCACAGAGCAAGATCCCAGGAAAACCTGGARTGGGCAAATGCAGGGTGATTTTCTGCCCTGTTTCCTGTTAGCAATCCTGCATACACAGCCCCAAGTGGGGCTCAGTCCATAGCCAATTGCCCTACACACCAGCATGCCTTGCACTGGATACACACACCATCGATACCTTGTTTGTGGGATCCCAGGGGGGAAAAGAAGAGACAAACAGGGTTTCCCTGCACCCATTATAAACCCTAAAATCTGCCTGATTTCCAGGCAGAAAATGGCATCTGTGTGCATTTCCAGGTGACAGAGGAAAACTGGCTGTTTTCACTGAGCTTTCTCCTCTTCCCGTTACAATCCTGCACCTGGTTAGCAACTGTCGGAAAGAGGTTAATCACAGTCCTTAAATCAGGAACCTTGTTGTGGTATGCTCGGGATGCACATCTGTGCTCTCCATGGCTCATCCCCGGCGGCATTTGGGAGAAGGCAATATGCCAAAAAAACCCCACCCCCAAATAAGCCACCCAACCCCCCCCAAAAATGAGTGACAAGCATCTCATGGTGCAGGATCCTGCTGATTCCTTGAGCCGGTTGTGCAGCACACGTGAACAGCTCACGATTTCCCCAGCCCCACCACGGCTGTGGGTTAAAGGMATCTCAGATAACACGGTGTTGGCACAGCCATTATGGGGTAGAAAAGGCTTTTTAGGGATTGGGTTTTACTTGCTAGCCAGGCTTGTGATGKAAGGGAGGAGGCATCCCCTGGAAATGCCTTGGGAGCAAACCATGGGGACCAGGGGGGTCTCAAATCCCAACCCAGAGCTCAGCCCTTGGCAGAGGGAAGGCTGGAGCTCCAGYGACTGCCAACTGCCCAGCTTGGCTCCTGATTTCCAAGCATTGCAAAGCCTGGCCTGGCCTTGCTATTTCTAGGCCCGTCCCAGGGGATTACCCTGCTCTCCCTGTTTTGGGAAAAAGAAGCATTTTGGAGCACTGGAGCCCTGGTGCTCAGCCGGGTCCCGGGCTCTCGGTGCGGCAGAGCCGACGGTGCTCAGCACTGGAAACCGAGGCTGCTCCACGCATACACACGTGCACAGCCCGGAAAATGGAGAGGAATTGATCCCGGAGGCAAATCTCTTTTGTTCTAACCCCATTGCTGTAACTGGATCTCCCCAGGTCCTCGGCTCAGGAGCTGCGGCGGATCACATCGCTTTCATGCCTTCTCCCAGTGCCAGCTTGTCACATTCCCCCGTCGCCGGCGGCGGGGAGGGGACGAGTGGGAAGGGGAGGCATCGCTCCCATCGCTTGTTTACCTCACCGCGGTGCACGAGGGGTGCACGGCGGTAATGAGCAAAAACCTGGAGGGAGCAGATTGCAGAGCTGCGGCATGAGACCACCCCCAACTCACAGGCTGCCCCCTTTTTAACGAGGTCCCCCCCATCCTCCTGCTCGGCAGGCTCCCCGTGCCCTGACATCCCCCTGCCTTTCCCCGCTGTCTCGTTCCGACTGCAGAAATGCTGATTCACAGAGCCCGGCGCAGGAGGCGTTTGGGAGGCAGAGAGAGCAGCACAACACCGCCCGAGTGCACCCGACCTCCCCGGGCGCCTTCACACCGGTGACTGGCGACAGCGGAGTCGCTGCAGATTAATCGGCTCTGCGCTTATTCCAGCACCTCTTTCCCGGCGACTCCCCCTCGCCTCTCAGCAAGGTGAATCCATCCCCTCCGCTTCCCGGGAAAGCTCGCATGCGAATTTGTCTCCCCTTCCTTCCTTCCTTCACAGGGGAAAGCAAGGTGAAAGATTTCACGCGCCACGCAGCGAGATGCCAGGATAGCGAGATGGGGTGGATGGCACTTCCCCAGGGAAGCACTYTGCTTTCCAAGCGGTAGGGCAAAGAGAACAGCACCCTGACCTGCTGCCAGGCATGTGTCAGATCTCACTCGTGGATGCTTTGATGCATCCTCAGCAATCCAGACCCTGTCTCCTCCTTGCAGGGCAGCCAGTGCCCGGCGGCGGGGTCCACGCCCCGGCTGGCTCCTGGCATCCACAGCCACGTCAAGGGCGCAGCGCCGTGACAGCAGCCGGCAGGGGCCGAGCCTGCCCGCCCTGCYTCACCTCCCCTCTCCTCTCCTGCCAGCACGGTGCAGCTGGTGCAGCAGCAGGGCTGAAATCCGAGACAGCAAAAGGATGGGGCTTTGGGGCAGGATGCAAGAAGGATGTCCCCAGCAGCCCAGSGCAGGCAAATGGCTGCAAAAGCAGGGGATGGCTGTCCAAGTGTAGATCCCTCCCCTCTGGGACAACCACAACACACTGTAGGAGAGYTCAGGTGAATAAATCCATCCTGTTTTACTCCATCTTGCATTCCGTGACCCCATTCACTTCTACCCCCTGAGGCCACTTCATCCCAAAGTCACCTGTAGTGCCATGATGGGTGCAAACACTTGGGGACCTTGTGCACTAAACAGAACGATGTGACACAGACCTTCCTGTCACCCTCACACTCCTCCCTGTGACACATCCCTCTGGACCAGCTCAGCACTGCTTGGATCAGGCTGGATCTATCCCAGAGCAGGGTATGCAGGAGATAATGCATTATGCCAGGCAGGGAAGCCAATATTGCATCCAGCTCCACAAGCTCACAGGCACACTCTGGATATGTCTGGGGACACCAGGGCATCAGGACGCTCCTTGCCATCACCACGCTACTGCATCTGCAGCCCTGAGGCTCAAAGAACAAACCCAACTTTTACTTTAATATTTCCACTTTTTTTTTGCAGGGTGTATCAAAGCCATGCTGGTCCCCTGGTCCCCTCCACAAGGGCGACTGCCTGCCCACAGTCAGTGGCCAAACTGGGCTGCTCATCTGGCTCCCCGAAAAGCCATGGTGCATCTGAATAGATTTCCACCATACAACTCTAAAGGCCCCAGTGGTTTTGAATAGGAGCCCCTTGAGGTATTATCTCAGCAGTGCCTCGAGGCAACCACCTGAATCCTTCCGTGACTGCTGCACAAACCTGGAATGTCTCCAGCAGCTGGGGATTATGGACAGACCTTGCAGCGGAGCCCCCAGACCACCACAGCCAGCACCATCAGCTCTCAGATGCTTCCACGTGCACCCAATCCTCAAAAAACAAGGCACGGTGATGCTAAGAAGACCAAAGCCCAGATGCCAAGGCAGGAAACCAAGCTGAAGTTTTCACATTAATCATATCGAGCTCTATTCTTTTTCATCTATTTCAAGGCAAGTCAAAAAGAGGTTCACACTCTCCCCTGGCAAACCACAGAGGATGACGTGAGCCTGTCTCTTGCATTGCAAGTAGAGTGTGTCAAGCAATTAGCAAGTCATCAGGAATTCAGATAGGGTGGGCAGGATACGATCCCTCAAAGCTCTGTCAGGAGCATTACCCACCCTGGAGTTTCCCATCAGGCATGGAAGGCAGCAGAGGGAGCAGGGGCTGTTGGTGAGCTCTCAGGAGCAGAGCAGACACTGTGTGCCAGCAGAGCCYGATGCCATAAACCACCTCACGTTTAGCCTGTGCTGCAGCTCAGAGGCCCTGGGCATTCAACACAGATTTTTCCTCGTTCATTCCCAACCTCAGCAACGTGGCCAGGGCAATTCCAAGAACCCTCAGGCATCCTGCAGGCCTGCTGGGTCAACCTGGGCACCGCACACGTGACCCATCCCTGGGCATTTTGGCATTGCATCAACTCTCACTACTGCCACCAGTTCTACTCCCCGCAGCTCAGACCATGTTGGCTTCCACTCAGCATCCTCCCAGCAGCCCAAATCCTGCTCTGCTGGGAGTCAGTGGCAAAACCCATGCAAGAGCAGGAGTAAGCCTTCTATGCTCACATTGGGACGAGATTTGTACTTTGTGCTGCTAAACCCACACCACACAGCACACAGCCCTGGCACAGCACTCAAGTGGAGCGGGACCACCTCACCAGGAGCATCTCAGGATGGGGACTCAGTGGCTCACAGCCTYCCCAGAGACCTGGCTGGACCTCGTGAACACCCAACCAGCCCTGAAGGAAAAGAGGGAGGATTATCCTGAAGTGTGAGCAGCCAACCTGGGTGCACATCTCCCTCCGCAGAAGGACCTGATGTGCYGGGCGGGTGGCACAGGGGACGCCAAATCTGCCACCCGCCCTTTCTCCTCTCCATTGCCAAGGTAGCAGCAGACAATGCTATCTGCTGGGTTGTCAGCCAGCCCTCCTCCCGCCGTCTCTTTAGCCAGAAAACTCTCCATCTGTCTCCAGATGGGGTGTTTCTACCACTCCAGTCAAACCGATTCAGAGTGGAACAATGATGCTTTGTTAACAAAACAATTTTTGTGTGTCAAGCCCTCCTTCTTGCGGGTTCTCCCCCCCACCCCAGTCCCCAGTGGGTCAGCTTTGTGTGGCGTCCTACATTTTGTTGTTTCTTTCACATTTTAAAGGCTCCGTATTTTAGTACAAAAGGTGCCTGCGGAGCAGCTTTTATCTGCGAGGCAAGATTTGACACATACGCAGATCACAATTGCGACAGGAGGTTCGTGATGTGGTGGCTAAGGGTGGTGTCAGGACCTTCAGAGTGATGAAGCATTATTTCCAGTGATTTTTGCCTCCGGGATAAAAATTAGAGCTGGTCCGACGCTGCATGTAAGGCTTCTGTGAGCTGGAATCCCCCAAGGGTTCGTGGAGGGGGCAGAGAAAGAAAGTTTGAGCTTGCTTTGGTACAGGGCAAGCTCTCCYSTGTCCATCCATCCTTCTTGTRTCCTCCTGTGCAGGACAGGTCACCKCTGTCACTTGTGAGGGGAAGGGATGGGTACATGGAAMAAATCTATGTGCCTGTGAGTGAACTACACAACCTTGTCCCCAGCACAATCCCTGTAGTGGCCAAGAAGATCCAAGCTCAGCCCTCCTGTAGCCAGAATCTCTGAATGAAGATCCTGAGGAGTGTTTGATTTCTCCCCAGCTACCCGGGGTTGGATCAGCCCCCTTGACCCCTCACCCAGCAGCAGGAGGGAAAGCTCTCTTTCCTCTTCSAAAGGCATCTCCACCACACAGGCCTCCAAGAAAACCAGCTCTTCCTCTATTTTTCTCTTTTTCTTGCCCTGAAGCAATAAGCACACAAACCACCTTCTGCTCTGCACAAAACCAGCAGTTCCCAACAAACAACAAACCCGCTGGCTCTGGAGCAAACAGCTCCGTGTTCCTAAGGCTGGAAATTTCTACACAAGGGGGACCTTTTCTTCCAGCTCCCTCCACATTTGCAGGGAAGCTCCCTCCTCCTTCCTGTCCTCAGGTAACAGCATCTTCATGGAAACACCAATATTTTTATGAGTCATCCCCCTTCTTCCCCTCTCCTGCTCTGTGGCCAACACCCCTCTGCTTTCAAGATCAAAGCCGAAGGGGACCAGCTGTGTTGAGTCCTTTCCCTTCCAGCCCTTTCCATCTCCATTTGCAGCCGTCACCAGCGCGAGTCCCTGCTGTTCTGACAGCGCTTTGTGCCGCCCATCCAGCACAGCAGCTCTGTGCCCGCCGTCTGCTCCCCCTCCATCCCTCTCCTGCCACCCCTGTCSCTGCTCCAGCCACACTGGGAACACGGGAACCCTCCCAGGCTCCGGGCTCAGTCCCTCCAGCAGGCATGAGAGCTGCCCCGCTGGCTGCCCCGGCTGCTCTGCCTGTCATGTGCTGATTCAGAGGCAGAAATGTGCTCAGAGAGAAACGGGATAATCTGCTTCCACTGAAATCCCATCCTAATTCCCTGCGTTTGGTAACTCCTCCGCAGACCRGAGCATGAGACTGCATCTCCCTTCCAAACAAGCAATTCCACAGGGACCTTCGCTCCAGGCTGCTTTCAGCAGAGGTACAATCTCAGCTGGGAAAGTCCAGCTCCTGCTGTGAAAGCTGCTGAGGGAACA
This sequence comes from Malurus melanocephalus, assembly GCF_030028575.1. Classification (NCBI taxonomy): domain Eukaryota; kingdom Metazoa; phylum Chordata; class Aves; order Passeriformes; family Maluridae; genus Malurus; species Malurus melanocephalus. The sequence goes on along the minus strand of NW_026623736.1, from coordinate 94,699 downwards.
GGAATCTCCCTCCCTATCCAAAAAGCTGAACATCTCACACAGCCCTTGGTGCTGCAGCAGGGATTTGCAATGTGATGGGATAATTAGAGTCAGGGATGTGCTTCTTGTGCTTCTTAACTGCCAGAGGGCAGGGTTAGATTAGATATTAGGAAGAAATTCTTCCCTGTGAGCATGGGGAGACCCTGGCACAGATTGCTCAGAGAAGCTGTGACTGCCCCATCCCTGGGAGCGTCCAAGGTCAGGYTGGATTGCRCTTGGAGCAACCTGGGATAGTGGAAGKTGTYCCTGCCCATGGCAGRGGGGTGGAATGAGAGGATCTTTAARGTCCCTTCCAACCCAAACCATTCTGTGATTCYAGGATTCTTGATACATCCAGGAAAAYCTGTCCATTTTTGCTCTCGCAGTGASTSTTRTTCGTGCACRTTTGATGGAAGCTAYTTCCATGTGCARCGACTCACAGGTCTGACAGGTCCCTCTCCGGGTCATACACCCCATCCTTCATGACATCTCATCTGGCACCACGAGCACCTCCTGGGTGCTGCCATCATACGCTGTGCAGYGATACAATCCCTGCTTCCCAACACCTCGCTGCAACTCAGCCGGCTTGGAGCTGTCTCTCCTACAAAGATTTTGAAGAAAGCACAGAAGAATTTTGAAGATTGCACAGAATTAAGTCTCAGTACTTTTTATATGTAAAACACTGAATTTAGCTGCTAATGGCAATTCCCAGCAGAAAAGGATGGTTAGTAGTGGCGGGTATATTTATGAATACTATCTAAGCAAACGCCGTGAGGCGGGAAATGTATCGGTCCTCATGGAAAGCTCCCTGGGTTGTTGCTGCAGGCATCTAAATGCAAAGTTTCACCATGGCTTTTTGAGTTTTGTGCTCTGCTACACATATCCCTCTCAAATCTCTTCTCTCAGGAACATTTCTCAGCCTCTCTCCTGCGGTCATGTGTGTGTCACCATGACCTGCTCGTCTCAGTGAGGGTGGCAGCGTCTCCGTCCTTCTCCAGCCACTTCACTGACTTGCCAGTAAAYAGAAGTCAGGGGATCTGCTTGAGTGGTCTCCTTAGCTGCTCTCTCCAAAGTGGAAAAGGGCTGACTTACAAAATACCCACGTCCTGGATTTCTGAGAAGTTTTCACTGAGAGCACATTGTTTTTCCCCAGCAAAGCCAGAAAAGAATTTACAGTTGGTTCACACAGTGAGACTGCTCTGCTTTCTCTTTCCTGGGACAGGAACCCAGTTTGAAACAGATTGCTAGCAGCTAAATGCAAGTTCCTCAGCAGCTTCCAGGGTGAAAATATTCCCTCTCCAGATCTCCTTTTATGTCCACAACACATTATTCCGGTGGAGGGCTCTCTTGCTAAGAAAAGCTCTGGAAACTCCCYGCCTTGTCTCCAAAGTGGTTCAGGTGTGGGAGCCAGCTCCCCTGCAAGCATCCCTTGGTCCTGCTGCCCAGCTGATATGTCCTTAATTCCTCCATCTGTCCCCTCCAGGCTCAGGCTGGCTCGGCTCTCAGACAGTGAATAYGTACAGCAGGCTGCAAGGCTGCTTGTCCTAAATATATACTTTTCCCACAGCTTCAAGAGAAACGATGTCTTCTAAGTCCCCCAGCCCACTCCTTGGGGTGCTTCTGGGGCTTTCCGTGCTAAGCTGCCTTTGTCCCACACACTGCATGCAGACAGACAGGAGGTTCACACCAAAACCCACCTCTCCTCTCTGCCTTTAACTGAACCAAAACAAAAAACAGATGGAAAATCAAATGCTGGCAGTGTGRAGCATGTGGGCTGCACTTGCATCAGCCCTCCTGGAGCTGCAGAGTGTATTCCCTCCTGCTACGGGGTCCCAGGGCAGAGCCAGACCTTCCCAAAAGGGTYATTGCTGGGGGGGATCCTGCTATTCCCCCTTGCCAACCACCAAGCAGCATGGAGGTGGGACAGAGGGAAAGATGGGAATGACAGAGGCAAGAGCAGGCTTAGCATTTCAGGATAGTCCAGAAGGAACCATTTCAACCTCCAAACAGGATTTGCACAACACACAGCGAGCAAGGTACTGGGGCTGCAGACAGAATAGTGGGGGGACAGTCACAAACTGAGCACTGAGCTGCTTTTAACCAAGCTCCATCCATCCCACACACTCCCTGAGGCAGAGACACTGCAGAGGAAACACCTTGAGACCAGAGTTAAGACTGTCCCCTAATGAATGCACGGTGATCCGCGGCCRTAAGCTGCTCAGATGTCCTTAATTCCAGGATTTCTTACACGCTCCGTGCCTGACTTTGTAACCTTAATCATGTATTTTTTAGCATTGCTCTTGTGTGCACGTGAGCTTATCTCCTTTTACCACGGGCTCTTCTTTTAAGGATAAACAATATCCATGACTCTTCCATGTCCCTCCCTGGGAGCACATCAGCATCCCTAAACTTTCCTGAAACCTCCCCAATTTTGCAGCTGAAACTGAGTGAGCTATGCAATGATGGGACTGTTCAGGCTCCACTCCAATTCCTGTTGGAGTCTTCATCACCCTCAGATGCTCAGAGGTCACTCCCACGTGTGGATGAGCATCAGGATAACCCCTGTGGAAAGGGGCTCCCAGCACGGCGCAGGAAGAGCAGGAGCAGAGGGAGCCTGTGGTGGGGGCAGGGACCAGCAGTGTGTTTGTGGAGTAACGCTCAAACTGCCGTAACGGATTGCCTTGTTTACACTGGGCCCGGGCAAAATCACTCCAGGGATGGAGACACAGAAGCGTCCAGAAGCCTCTGAGAGCAAGAGAAGCTTTTCAGCCTCCTGCCTCTTAGTTTTGCTTATGAAAACATACCCCCCCCTCCCCGCATGGCTGTCAAGGGGCGGAAGCTTTAAAATCACTGTAGTAAGCACGGGAGGGATGGGGAAAGGAAAGGAAAAGTATTATCGGATGGGAATGTGGCTTTTCCGCTCCTCCTTGCCAGGAGGAGCCCTCGGTACCCAAGGACGCACCAAAAAGGGTTGCTGGGCCATAGAGTGCAGCAAGAGTTGCCAGGAATTGCTGGGAGAGGGAAAGGAATAAGTAGGAACCACCTTAAGGGAGGGGAGCTGCCAGCAGAACAGTTAAAATGACTAAATACTTTCCCAATATCACTCCTCCACGTAAGCATTGCTGTAATTGCCCTTGGGATGTTGCACAACGGCAAAAGGGAGGGGCAGGTGCTGGCAGGGAGGGAGCAAAGGCGTGCAAACCTCCAAATCTCCATCCCAGGCGCTGCTGTCATCGAGGAGAGACGCTCATGGATGTCTCTGCCACCTCAGGCCCTGCTGCTGGATTTATTCCCCGAGGGGCCATTCCTCACATGAGCCGGAGGACTCCCGGGAGGACTCACTCCTCATGCCTCTGAGACACAGCGGGCTGCCCCAGGGAGCAAGAGCAAAAGGCGAGGAGGAACAGAGCCCACGCTGCACTGTGTGGCAAAAAAAAAAAAAGGAAAAAGAGAAAGAGAGAGATATAAGGGCTTCATTCAAGCGCTCTCGCTCTCTGGAAGTCTCACGCAGAGCAGCTGGTCTTTAAGACTGTTGCAAGCACGCCATGCAAGCACAGAGCCCTTCCATTCCTGGGTGCTTTTATTAGTGACACTCAGACAGGGCAGGCACTCGACCCCCATGAGAAGRAAAACGGCTGACTCATTCTTCCAGCAACGCTTGAGAGCAGGACACAGCACTGTGGGTCCTCTCCTGCTTCCTAAGCCAGATCACCAGATCCAGGCTGGGATGCCACACACACGCACACACCAGCTAATCCGCAGATGTGCTGGGTCCCTGGATAGAGCATCTGCAGCCTTTGCTTCCAAAAGCTGCCCGCTGATGCTCGAGTCAAAAAGGAAACCTCTGAGAGATGCAGTCTCGAGGTTTAAAACATCTGTGGGCCATCAGCCATTAAATGGGATGCTATGCTGGTTTGCTGCTCTCAGGTCTCACGCCAGGTTCATCGCTGTGCCGGCTGGGTACCGTCCAGCAATGCATTAAGTGATGTGACTATTTCTGTTCTCATCACATGTTTGCTCTCATCCTCTCCAGGGTGTGTGCAGGGGGGAAAGAAACACACATTCATTATGGAGCATCATATTTTGGTAAGGCWTTTCGTTTCTCTGCGTAACACCAGACTCTTGGCAGAGGAGAAGGGGGATTTTGTTTTCCTAATATCCATGTACTCAGGTATTTCTGTTACAGGAGGCAAAGTCAAAGAAATGCTAATCAAATATCCAGGAGTGCACAGTGCTGACATCCGCACCTCGCTACTATATGGCCTTTCATTAGCATTACCTAAATGTACGACCGTACAAAGAGCAGATTTCCTTAGCAACAGGGCTGCCTTCATATTTCCTCCCCACTACCCCCTGCCCTTAGAAGAAAAATGACTTCAGCTCTTTCTCTGAGCCGTGCTCTGTGCTGCAGCAGTGCTCTACRCTGCTGCCAGGCTTTGCTATATGCTGCATCTGGGACGCCTGCCTCTCCACGCCGGGATCCACGAGCCATAAAGCAACCTCTTGACTTAGCTCTTCTGTACAGCCACAATAAAACTCCGCTTTTCCTAACGGAGCATATGCAAAACAGCCCTGTAACGGCAGAGGGGGGATCCTCTCCTCCAGATGACTTACAGCTCCCATCGCCGAGGGAGGATGTCCAGCACGCTCRGCAGTGCTGGCATTGCTGGCTGGCGACTCCTTTGCTCCCTGACACCTGGCTGAAGGGTGACAACTGCCCTCGTCCCCAAATGGCACCGTAATCCACCTTTGCCTTGGGCAGGGAGCTGCCAACCCCTCCTCTCCCCGGATCTGGGCCAGGAAGACGGAACACTTCATCCTCCGCGCTCTCCCCCGGTGCCACAGCCTGGTGCGCTGGGCTATTTTAAGAGCTCGTCTGGGAGACTGGCACACGCACCGCGCTGCCGGGAACTCCCTGCTTCTGTTTCAAAAAAGCTGGAGGCTGGGAGCCTGCTGGGACTCACCCCTGTGATTCCCAAGGTCTGACCCTCCTCTCGCTGGGACTGGCGCAACGCTGCTGAGTCAAACGGAATTAGTCCCAATTAGCACCGGTGAAACGGGAGGAGAATCGTGCCCTCCCTGGCATTTCAACCCCCCCAGCTGGAGGCTGGGACCACAGAGCCACCCCCTCCAGCCATGCCCCTGCTTTTCATCTCCCTGCTCTCCAACCTGCTCGTTCTGTGTCGCCATTCCCTGCCTTTCCCACACGGATACTCTCTCCCTTTCCCATTATGATAGGGTCTTTGATTGCACGATCGCATAACTATAATGAGACAAATATTTATTTTGCAGATATGGGTTAATCAGACCGAAGGTATAGAAATATTTCATGCKCTAATCAGAGTACCTTCAGCAATCAGTATAGTAAATAACTCAGGTAAATTAACATAGGAGAGTTCCCTTATCAGGTTTTAGTCTAAGATATATGTGCATTAAGGACTAATTTGCTCTCCCCCCTCAGATTTGGGCTGAAGCCCAAGATGAGGTTGAGACCAAGGTTCCCTCCCATCAGCTTTCATGGGAGCTGTGCAGGCTTTGCTCCTGGCAGGATCAGACACCAGGATGAATATTCAGCAGCGCAAACGCCTTTGTTTTCTGTGCTCTGCACCTTTAAATTTCCAAGGGCTCCGCTGTTTTCAGCTCAGACAGCCTTTTTGCATTCAGTACGCTGCAAGCTGACACAGAAGACACGATGGAGCAGGTTGTGTCTCCTGCTCTGAGCCCTTCACGCCACTCTGGCAGCGTTCAGGGGCCATATTAAGAGCTGCGAGTAATTAGTGAATTCCTCCTGCCCCAGCGCAGCACAGAGCAGCCGTACCGGGCATCTCATGGCAGGCTGGCAGCAACCAGCGGGTGCATCTGGTGCCAAGAGAGTAGGTGGCTGTGGGGACGCTGGGCTCTGTGTGGGTCCGGAGGGGCTGAGAGCAGGATGAGCCAGTGAGAGCCCAAGAAGGGCTCCTGGGTTCAACAAGCCCTCCCAGGGCGCTCACCCTCCTGCAAATTATCAGTCCCAGGAGACACCTTATAGAATCATAAGCTTGGAAAAGGCCATCAGGAGCTGCCCAGACTCCTCAGTGTCCCTCACTCCAGTGTCCCCAAACCAGGAGGGGCTGTGCTCCCTCCCCAAAGCAGCTCCTAAAGCTGCATTTCTCCTGTATTGCTCCGAAAGAGCTCCCACAGAGGAAACACAGAGGATCTGCCCTTGCCTCTGTCATGTTTTGGGATCCCTRAGAACAAAAAGCACCGGAGGAATGGCAGGCATTATAGTAACGATGGTGACAAATTTAATTAGAGCAGGAAGCTCTGGAGTGGATTTCAAATGGCAACACGGCATTTTGTGTGAAAGCATTGCCTCGCTCCCCGCCCCGCTCCCTCCCCGCCTCCACCACGCGGCTCCATCCAAACCCACCCCACCCTGCGGGATGCATCCCTCTAATTTTCCCACATGTTGTCCCCTTCATCCTTTCCCCCCCCCACACCCCACACTCCTGAACCAACACATTCCCGCGGTCTGGAAAATGCAACCGTGGAGCAATTCAATAATACAGCGGCCAGATGTGCAACAGTATATCCAACATGTCATTCAAAGGAGCCCTTCAGTGGAGCCGAGACATGCTATCCCGCAATCTTAACTAATACATCCTGAGGCCCTGGAGGAGTTGATGGATGTATACAATTCCCTTTCCTACAGCTGTGGTCCCTTTTAGAGGGGGCATCCAGACTCAACAATAGCCCTGCTGTTGCTTTCAAGACAGAACCTCTTCAGATAAACCGGGCTTAATCCTGACCCCGGTGACGCCCGCCCAGGCTATGCCGAGGTCGGTAGGGTTTGGGAGCCRAGGGATGGGGATCCAGCCTCACAGAGATGCTGTCTGCCATTCCACCTTGTGCTACAGGCTCTGAGAAACCTTGGTAACTGGTTGGAATAGAACCACCTTGGGGAAAAGGCAAGCGGAGAGGAGCAGGTAATAAGATTTCTAACTGGTGCTGGTAGAAAGAAGGAAGTAATATAACAGTTTAATTAATCTATGCCTATTAGCGTTATTAAAGAAAACAGGGAGCTATTGGAGATTTACCTCGGAGAATATCATCAAACGGGGACCTTCTGCAGGGAATTTTATGTCTCTGTGCCCAATTTATAACCAGCACGGAGGTGTGGTGTTAGTGACAGCCAGTGCTGAAATGTCACAGTGCTTAGAAGTCATTAGCTGGGGACACAGGGAGAGAGAAAGAGAGGATGGAGGAGGGGACAAGGGAGAAATGGGGAAGGAAGGAAAAGGAATTAATTTAATTAAAAATATCTTTAGAGCCTGTCTCTTGATTTGTGTGGTTTTGGGGCTTGGCAGAGCTGCTGAGAACGGTGTGGAAGGAAAATCAAGGTTGCTGGRGCTTTTTGAAGCTGATAAAAAAAAATAAGCACACTTTTCATGTTCAGGAAGATAAATCCCCATTTTCTCAGTCTCAAGACAATCCAGTTATTTACTGACAGTTTTACTGTGAAATAAAAAGGGCTTTAAGCTTCTTTCTACTTGATGTCTCCATAGCCTGAATATTATTAGATCCCAGCCTGGTGCAGCTGGAGTTTTGGTTAATAAATTTAACGTCATTAGACAGAAAAGCCTTCGACTGAATGTTGCAATTCTTTTTTTTTTTTTTTCCCTTTTTTACCCTTTTTTTTTTCCTTTTTTTGCTGTTGCAGTCAGACTGTATGTAGGTGGTAAGAATCAAAAGAAAGGAAGTACGCTTGGCAAATAGGGGAGTGCTAAAAAAGGTTTTGCTCAGGCTGGGGGTTCAGTGCGAGGGTGTTTCGCCCACAGACGAGGCGAGGCTGAACCCCCACTCAGGGGATGCACCCTGACGTGATGCCGCTTTCRCAGCATCTCTCCAGGGAGCAAAACACTCCAGATTTCACAGCAATGGTGYGTCTCAGGGTGCCTGTCTCACTCARAGGGCTGGTACTGCGTGTGGCCATGCCACTGCCACCCCACCAAGGTCTCRGGTACGCCCTGGCAGCAGCAAGACYGCGATGCTYGGRGCTGYKTTGGTGTYACCACCACAGAGCTGTGCTCAAGGTGGCTTTTTTTGAGATGAAAAGTCTGCTTTTCCACCCAAAGTCTGCCTTGAGGCCAATGCAAGGCCAGGTTTTGGTGCAGCAGAATGTCTTGGTGGGACAATGGGGGAACAGCCAGGGGAAGGCAGATGGCGGTGGAGCCGCTTGTTCTTCCCRTGGGGAGCCAGGCAGCTGCGGCTCCTCCCAAGTGGGGCTCACTCSTGTGGAGGGAGAGCTCCCACCAAAATCCAGGCAGGTCCCTGTTCTCCCTCTCAAAACTGCAAAACTGCAAAATTGCCTCCATCTTGTGCCTCCCTCTGCCACCCACTCCCCTCAGCCTCCCCGCCATGGCCGAGCCTTCTGCCACATTGGGAGAAAGACACTGAGGGAAACACCACAGCATTCTCATCCCTCAAACCCCACCACTCACCTCACCTTTCCTAGGCTGAAGATGTTTTCCCCAGGCTGAAGGTGTTTTCCCCAGGCTGAAGAGACCTTCCCCAGCTCAGGCCCACACGCCATGGCCCGGCCTTCCCTCCCTGCTGAGCCTGGAAYATGGCGGGCTTGGGGAGATGCTTTGTTTAGGGGGAGCTGCTGCTGGCACGTGGGCTAAAAACATGCCCCACACTGTGGGTTTCTAACCCCAAAACCCCACAGGTGTTGTGGACACCAAAAGGAAACTTTTATGGTAGAAACAGGATGCTGAATGACCCCTCCACCTGACAACTCTGCCGCCATCGGCTTCACTCCAGGAGAAACAGTCTCTAAGTCCTTTTACAAAAATAAACAGCGGTGGCTGGAAGCAGAGGGGCAGGAGAGGGGTCTCGGGGAGATAGCGAGGGGCCAGGGTTGGGCAGGGACAGTTGTGGAGCTGGGGGCTGCCGGGACGGGAAGGAAGTGGTTGTTGTGGGAGTAACGTCAGGAAAAGCCTCGGCTGGGGCCCGGGYGGGCAGGGAGAGGGGAGATCTGAGAGTTCACGGGATGGCCATGGGGAGGAAGAGCCCGAGGGAGACGAGCCAAGGGAACAGTCTGGTGTGGGGACGGGGATTGGGGCAGTGAGGGGATGGAGAAGGGTCTGGTGAGAGCCCAGTGTGGGGATAGGGAAGGGTCAGGACTGGGGATGGGAAGGGTCGTCCATTGTGGGGATGGGGAGCGGGGCAGTGAGGGGATGGGGAAGGGTCCAGTGTGGAGACCAGGAAGGATCCAGTGTGGGGATGGGGAATGGTTCAGTGAGGGGATGGGGAAGGTGTGAGCATCCACTTGAGCAGTAGTCCGCTGGGAGACACCTATCCGGAGAGCACAACCGACCCCAAGACCCTGCTGGATTCAGTTTACTCCCCTGCCAAAGYGATTTCTAATAAAGGTTGTTTTATTTATTTATTTTTTAAATCCCTTCTCTGGTGAATAAAAGCAAAACAAATAACCCCAAGCAGTGAGGTTAGGTAACAAGCAGCAGATGGCTGGCGATAACAGGTACCTTCATACCTGTGCACCCCTAATCCACAGCCTTCCCACCTGGAGGTGCTCCCAGCCCCGTGGCTCTCACCAGCCCAACAATCCCAGCCCAGCCAGAGGATACAGGAGTGCAGGCAGCAGCGAGCTGCTTTAGGGAAATCCAGTTTGGAGCCAAGTCAATGCATGCAGAGTCATTAATCTAGGTCTGGTGCCAATAGGGATGGCTTTGCATTAGCCGGGCCCCTTTGTAGTTCAGACAATCGGTCGTATTCAACCAGCGCGAGATAACGCTGCAGAAAGCTGAGACCATCGCAGCTCATTCCTCCTGTAAGGGGCGGGGGAGAGGATTTACAGGCAAAATAGCATTGCATTAATGGGACTGCTCAGTATTCTGCACAGACGCTGGCGGATAATGTCTTTGCAAACTAACTGCAATAAATTAATTAAATTAATCTACTATGCCGTGCTTGTCCCCACCCAACATCAAATTCAAGGATGATCAGGGCTTGCCTTATCCTCCATAGCCTACGAAAGAATCTGATCTCACTTGCTCTAGAGTTTCTGAGGCACTGAATTGCAAAGTACCACCTGCCTCACTAAACTAATCACCAGCCTGGTGGTTTAGATCACATCAGTTTTACATGTAATTAAGACTGTCCAGGAGGGCATGCAGCTGCTTACATGGTCGTTCCCTCTTATACAGCAACGTGCCTCCTGCTCAGATAGGTGCAATTAAACAAGCCTGTTCACAGTCATTAAGCATTAATGCACCTCATTAGCATAAGAACTGGAAGAAGCTTTGATGCAGGGAACCCCGCAGGAGAAGGAGATAGAGAGAGATGTACATACAGACAGGAAGGCAAAGGGCTGGGCCACCACCTTCTCGTGGCCCCGACCAACCATTCCAGCTCCATTTCTCCAAAGCAATGAGCCATGCCGTGCCCTCCTCCCCAGAAATGGGTCTGGGTTATCTTTCTCTCCCCCTCCCCCTCTTTCTAAATTATGCTTGTGGAAAGGGAAAAAAAAAAAAAAAAMCACCACACCAAACTGTTGGGATATTAACCTAGCGAATCCATTAATAAGCTGAACTCTCTGTTGGCTTTGACACAGCGCACTAAAGCTTTAAAGAGACAGGGCCCCAGACACTGGAGATAGGGGCAGAGACAACAGCGCTAACAAAGAGCCACTGTTGCCACGGCCGTGGCCATCTCGGGTAGGTCCAGCTGTCTTTGGTGTTCTGTTTTCCAGACACAAAGAGCAGACTGAACCGTTTTGGTCTGAATGGCTTTCATTTGATGGTAGAGAAAATGAGGGGGAAGAAAGAAGCTAAGTAAAGTGTCCAGGAGAGAAAAAAAAAAAAAAAAAAAAAGACAGGAGAGGGAAGAAAAGAGCATGGTGTGCTGCAGGTCTCCAGTGAGAAAGGCTGCATCTCCCCTGAGCACAAAATGGGGCTGTCTCACAGAGTAAAAGGGAAGGCGACATGGTGATTTTGGAGCAGAATGGAAGTGCTGATCCACTCCAGGGGAACTGGGATGGATGCTGCCTGTGTCTCACCTGCTTGCCCAATGCCTTGCACAGCACTGTACTCAGCACTGCCAGACCACAGACTACAAACAGCTTGTCTGACTGGGTTTTAATCTGAAGGGARCAACTGTGTTTGTACAGTCCCTGGCCCCTCTGGGCTCAGAGCCCTTTAGGAGCCTCTAGCCTGGACCAGGCGCGTTATCGCGCAGAGCCTCAGCCAGCTTCRCTGTCACCATGGCAAGAAATGGGCTCGCACGAGGACGTGAATCAGCTGGAAAAAGTGAATCTCCAAGTGAAATGTTTTCAAGGAACCACCACATGCTACCATGGAGCCRCGCCAAACCCACACCTCAGCCCAAAACTGTATCCCGAGGCACAAATAACCCTTCTGCYGCAGCCTCAAGATGCCCAAATCACGCCCTTGCATCTCTACCAGAGGCCAAACCCGCATCCCATAAGCTTGAAAAACRGGCCTGAAATGCCCATTCCAGGTTCCTCTATTATAAAGCACAGCTCTGAAAGCCAGAAATGGAAGCTGAGACCGGATAAATCAGTACCTACCCACTGGAGAGCCACACAGGCTCGTCCCTACAATGCGCTCTCTGGCCTCCATCTAGTCCAGCTCGTAAGTGATAAAAGCGTCCACGACTGCAGCTCTCATCTGGGAAGAAGAACAAACAACCCAAGTAGATCTTACCACTGGGAAATGGTTTCTAAGGGTCTCCAGAGATATCCTCTTTCCTACGCTCATTCCATTAGTGCTGTGCATGCTCCATTGTCCCAGTCTCTCCCTCCTCAGTGGTTACATCCTACAAACACAAACAGATTTCGAATCCCCCGTAGCTCTTTGGCCCATGATGATAATAATTTTCCCTCCTTGAGCACCTTTTATCTAGAGATCTGGAAGCATCTCTCTGGCATTAATAGCTATTAGCTTCACCATCAGGCAACGTAGGGTGAGCACCGTTACATCTCACAGCTGAGGGGAGCTCGGGCACAGCACAATTAGGGATTCACTCCTGCCAAGTGGTGCATCCTCTTGTGCCCTATCAGTGGCACAGGGATGGCATCGTGCGGTCCCTGGATGAATCCAGCTAAATCCCAATAGATTTGCCAACAGCGTCAGCAAGAGGAAGAGATCCCAGGTTTGCGCCTGAGTCACCAAACCCTCTGTTTTCCCTTCTGCGCCTAGAGAAGTCAACGGAAACTCTCCCATGGATGGTAATGGGAAATTCAGGCTTTTTGAGCCAGTAAACAGCTTTTTTTATGGGAGGGGGGGTGGAGGTTTGGGCAAAGAGGCTTTTACTGCACAGTCATTTTGATAAACCAAGGAGCCAAGCTTTTACCCAGCAACAGGCTGGGAGAATGAGTGATGGAGACCATGACCCCAGTGAACCACAGCCTTGCTCCCCCAGTCCCTTCCCATTTGCCTTTTGTGATTACAATTAGTAGTGGGGGCTGGCAGGTGGGGGAAAAATGAAATAAAATAAACTGGGAGCCCCCCCTGCCCCGCTGCCAGCCCCTCATTGTCTGCAGAGGCTGGCTGGGGCTCTGCACACTGCAGTCCTCTGCCCATTGTACTGCTGAGAACATGCGAACAGACGCTCTCGGGCGATGGGTTTTATTGAACGCAACTTCAATGGCAAATGGAGAGAGAAAGGGGGGGAGAGGAAAGGAAAAAAAAAAAAAAAGCCTTGAAAATCCATGCCAAAAAAAAAAGAGGTGGGGAGGGTGTTTTTTAATGCAATCAATGGCTCCTTCCTATAACTCTGCCTGTTGTGAGGAAATTTCTTTCCAGTAGCAGCCAGCAGCAGTCCCAAGGCTGTGACATTGCTGTAACGCTTGGAGCTCAGCTCTCTATCTCTGGCAGCAGCCCCGTCTTTTTGTCATTATTGGCTGTGATTGCAGGGGGTGCACGCCAGCTCGCCGAGTGCTGAGATATTGCTGCCTTCCCCTCCCTCTGGACAACCTGCCCTCAGAGAGGAGTTTGGGGAGGGGATGAGGGTGAAATAGGGAGCTGAATTCCCTCTGCCTCCCCTGAGTACGCTCTGATCCAAGCCCACATGGATAGGTAGAGGTCCCCAAGGCCCTTTTCGGAAAGCTCATTAGGAAAGTAGTGACAGATGCATTAGCTATTAAAAAAAAGGCGGGGGGAGAAGCTATCATAGAACTTTAAAAAAARGCAGCAGCAGCCGCCCGACAGTTTTATTGCTGTCAGATCCTTTTTTTTGTGGGCACGTTGCAAAGCAGGAGAGGTTTGGGTAAATATCTGACGCATGCACGCACTTCCCATGCTCTGGGCTGTCTGTCAATAATTCAGCCGGGGTATTTCTCACACCCTCAGGAGGGAGCTGCCAGCTCTGCCCATTGCCACTGCAGYAACTCACCCTTCCTATCCACCCCCAGCACCTCCTGGAGAGGAGGTTTTGGAACAGGCATGTCTGGCTGCATGCAAAGCTGCAGGAAGAACCTGCCAGGATGCCACAGGGGGTGAAAAAAAAATGGGTGTCAGCTGCTGCCATCTCCAACTCGGAGCTGCAGCCTGGGGAGGACAGGTCTTGGCATGAGATGTTCCCTCCTGATCTAAGCAGAGGCTGCTGAGATGGAGATCGAGTCCTGCGTGCCGGGACCTGCTGTCCCTGCAAGCTCTGACAACACTTTCCACAGAAGGACAGGAACAGGTCAYACTGTGCAACTGCAGTGGACACTCAGACCCCTGTCCCACAACCCACATCACAGCCCAGCATCTTCAGAGCTCGGGGAACAGATGTACATACAGCAATGGGGTTGACATCAGCAGGAGGAGCTGCTTCCCTGCACCCAGCATGAGTGACACATCTGAGAGCAGCTGGAAGGCACAAAGCCCCACRCAGGGATCAGGGACCAGGCACAAGGAAGGTGGGAAATGCTGGGTACTGGGTGAAGATGCTCTGGATGGAGCTCTGGGCTGGGTGGGCAGAGGAGCAGATGATGGGGAGGATGAGGCAGGATGATGGTGYGGGTTTCATCCCTCCCCATCCTATGAACCAAAAAGGCCACCACTGCTCTTACACCTGTGTGAAGAGCAGAGCCCAGGTAATAACAGAAGAACAACAGATGTTGCACCTGCATGACGGCTCCCGAACGGCGCCAGACGAGCTGGAATTCACATCTGAGCTGCAACGGCAAAGCTCTTCCCACAGACAGCGGTGGAAGTGGGGATCAAAACACCCCTTCCACAAACACTCCTGGCACTGGGTCCTGCCTCCACACACTGCATTTTCCACAGACTATCCTCAGCACTATGAGACAGTCAAGCCAGACACATCCCTTCCAGTACCTCAGCATTCCTCAAACAGGGAGCACTGCTATTTCAAAAGAAACTATGGGGGTACCAAACACAGCCCATGCCCCCCAGCCTCACCTCCTGCCACTTCCCAGYTGCAGTCAGGAGGCAGAGAAGGCAAAAATCTCACTGGAGGAAAACAGCAGCAGCAGCAGCAGCAACCGTACCCCACGGTCGAGTTTTAAATGGCTCTCAGATCCCTTCAAACAAATCTAAATGCACCGATCCTATTGTGTGCATAAATCTTTGCACCGGGGCCTGCACGCCTCCACACTATTGATAAAGAGAAACGAGTCTTAAATATTTAATGAGCGAATAAACCCGTTAAGAGGATATGATTAACTGCACGCCACGGCTCTGCATTTAAGGTGTCCCTGCTGTACCTTTAGAGGGGTTTTATTTTTAAGGGAAATCGGCAGCAGCAGCTGGTGGAAGCGAGCAGCCGGGCTGTGCGGGTGCCGCACGAACGGGAACGCGGCACAGCGCTCCACTTCGGAGGCATAAATATGCCATGGGAGCCCGGGCTATTCAGGGGGGCTGGGGGGGCTGCATTGACTCAGCCTGGTGGCAGGGAGGGGACAGAAAACAGAGCCGAGCAGGTTTGAGGTTTTGGGTGAGGTGGCAGGAGCCAGGCTGTCGGTTGGAGAAGCCAYGTGAACTCTGCACCTTTCCGTCTCGCCTGGCAGCGAGGGGGCTGCTGGGGGGATCAGGAGACCTTGGAGCTATTTCCAGCTGAACCAGGGAGCTGCAGTGTGACCTTGGGCAAGTCACTTACGGTCACCCTCTGCCAGGAGTCGAGCTGTGTGTGAGGCAACTGGAGTCTTGCCTGCTGAGGGTGCGGATCAAGGCAGTGTGGGGTGCCAGGATGGTTGAACCTTCCTTTTTTCCACCTCCACCGAGCTGGCAGCAGCCTCAGTGCGTTGCTGGAGCACTGAGGGCCAGAGTAGAACATACCAGCCAGCCCACAGGATGGTTCTCAGGCACATAGAGAGCAGCTGATGGAAGATTTTATGAAACCAAGTGCTATAAATGTCCCTTTGCTATGTGACTTTTTATGTTTCTAAATTATTTGGATCATTATTTTTACCAGAGCAAGGTGAATAATACACAACAAACCACCGTGAATCATCACTCCAATTTTTAGAGATGTTAAATTTAGCTGTTTTGGTGCCACCTTTTTGTTTATATGCTCCAAGTGTTTCTTGCCAACAAGTTACCGGCAGGGATTTTTGGCCAGGAAGGGAAAAAAAAAAAAAAAAAAAAAAAAAAAAAAAAAAAAAAAAAAAAAAAAAAAAAAAAAAAAAAAAAAAAAAAAGGTGAGACAGACTGTTAATTTCTAGTAATTTTAAGCATCAACGAAAGATATTGGAAAAAAGTGAATTTCAAATTCTTAATTGCAACAGTTTCCCTCCCCGAACCTCAGGTCTAAAAATTAAGCCTGCCCAATCGGGAAGCCAAAACCCATCATGTGATGCGAGATCCCAATTAAAACGACTCTCATTCTTGAGACCRAGTATTCACAAAAGAGCAAAGACCGCGAATTATTTGCAGAAATTATCTGGAGAACAATTTTGAATAATGAATACGGTGGGGGAAATCGCAGTCACTCGGAATACTTAATGCAACTACAAAAAAAAAAAAATCACCAACAATTTGCAAACAGAAAAGAGGTGAAACGCGTGGAATAGATCATTTAGCGCAGTCCTGCCACCACCAGTGACTATTCCAAAAGACCAAGGCTCCTGCCTGGYTGTAAATGCTGCAGGAATCAGCGATAGCGACTGACAGGCAGATGGAAGTCATGCTTGGAGATACACCTAATCAAAGAGGCTGTGCCACCACGGCCAAGCAGGGACCCACATGCCCGTGACCTAGTAAAATCAGGGTGAAATAACTCGGGAAACAGGATGTTCAAAGCAACCCCGGGCAGGAGGAAGGGATGCTCCGGGTGACGCAGCCGAGCGGAGAGCAGCTGGAGAGGAAGAGGCACAGAGCCCTGACACATGCTGGCCAAATCCCAAGTGGCACAAGCACAGAGGAACATCAAGGATGAGCTTCTGTGTGATTGTGGCTGGTGGAAGGGGTGGGAGATGCCGAGGGAAAGGTCTGGGTGGATTCTGCATCACCAAATGATGGTTCTGCCATGGGAAATATCATCCCAACAGCACGGACTGTGAGTATCCAGGTATCCCCAGGGTCAGAAGCTGAGAGATGSGGCTCCAGCAGAACCCACTCTGTCTCTGCCACCTCCCTTCAAGTGCTGGGCTGAGCCAAACTCTGGCTTCATCCTGAGAGCTGCTCCCATGGCCATGCTCAGAGCATGMAGCACCTGAGAAGGAATCTGCTGAAACCTGAATGTTCCTTCTTGCCCAGGAGCCAAACTCCACATCTTTATTAGACTTACTTTATCACAGCACAAACCTTTGCATTTCACCTACCAGCACTGAGCATGAAGGCCAAAACCTCCCCAGTGCCTGTAGGGTCCAGCTGGGAGGAAGGATCTGCAGGGAGAAGGCAGAGACAGAATTTGGGGAGAAGGAGCAGGTGAAGGAGAAAAGATGCTGGAGGACCTTGGGGGACCACAGTAGGCATGGAGAAGATGGGGACCTTGTGGGGCCAGGCAAAGTCTGCAAGCATCGCTCTGGTGGGGAGATGCTGGGCCCTTCCCTGCCCGAATACTGAGTGAGGAAGAGCAGCAAAGGTCTGGTAGAGATGGAGTTTTTTACATCCCAGCCCAGTCAGCTGACATTTATCAGGGTAACAAAAGGATACAGCCTGATCACAAGACAGGCTGACAGTGCATCTTCCCCTTCTGGGGAGGAAAGTCAAGTGCCAAAGTTGTAAAAGTAGTCCAGTCATCTTTCGTATCTTCTCCTTCCTGCAGTTTGACRCGTGCAGGGATACTTCCTCTCCTCCTTTGAAATGAAAGAGGAAAGAAAAATGCAGAAAATTCTGCATTTTAGGTGCAGGAATTAAAAAYAAACCAAATTCTTCCAATGTTTCAGGTCAAATATTCCCCGAAGCTTCTGTTACGGCAATCTAAGAAAGCAGAGGCTARATCTCTTAAATTCCCCTGAATTCAGGATGTTTCAATCAATCTGTACCAGCATTTCAACAAGCCTGGCTGAGGATGCTCAGCAAAGCCTGGCTGTTATATGCCTGGACTGCGGCAACCAGAGAACCACTCAGGAACTGAGAGACTCATTATTTGTTATTAACTCACCTGGAATCTCTGATTTCTTACATGCTACTTTGCTACTTGGCTGCAGAGTGAAACAGCTCCTCAAAAAATAGAAAGAGGAAAAAGTGAACCACCCAGYAGCGCAGGATCATCTTTCCAGTGAATTCTAGTAGGTCACCAGCAACTGCATCAAAAGAGTGTCCTGGGGGCTTCAGTGTTTGCTTCCTGTGCCCCTTTATTTACTGTTGATTCCCTCTGTGGCAGCACTGCCAGCCTCTGCAGAGATTGCCCTGTTCCAGCCTCTGCTTTTCCAGGTTCAGGCTCTGGGTATTTATTGCATTTGGCTGTTTTCAGAGCGTGGGTGTTTGCTTCACATGTCCCCACAGAGCAGAGTCCCCTTGGAAAACTGTTCCAGGCAGGAAACTGCTGCYGCTCCTGGTCAGGGAACCGCATGGGGAAAATCAGATCCTTTTTCAAAAAATCCTCCAAGTGAGGAGTTTGTTCCGGAGAGATGGAGAACTGAGATCCCCTGGGCTCTGCTTGTGCCTGTCTGATGGATTCCCCCCAGCTCCAATTTGGCTGGCACGGTGGTTGCTGTAATGAATTTTTAGGGATAACGATTTGTTGGGATAACGACTTTAGGTGCACAGGGCACTTTACGCCCCARCTCTCTTACAGCATCTGCCTATTGTCTTGCTAACCTTGCAGACAGGGAAACTGAGGCACAGGGCTGGCTCTGGAGTGGGACAAGGCTCCAGCAGCACCTCCAACTGCAGCACTCGGGTGCTCCATGAATGCTGTAAAACCAGCATCACCCACAAGCTGCCTGAACTTCCCTGTGTCCCACAAAAAGGGATCTCCTGTGTCCCCTCCATCCCCAGCTCAGCCGCCATGAGCTGCTGGCCCTGATCCCTGTCTTGAGCATCACTTTGTGTCTCTAGGACCCAATGAGCTCCTCTSCCAACACCTGGGCTCTCCCCCAGGGATGCTCAGGGTGCCACCTTTGCCTGCACCATCCCCAGGAGGGAATCATGGCAGGGCTTGGTGCGTCTCCACCGTGGCTGGGGACAGCAGGGAGGACAATGACATTTGCTGCAGGAGCCTGACATTGAACCCAGCCAGTCAGAACGGCGGGTGTTTTGCTGGCAAGGGTAGAGGCTCTGCTCTGACACCGTCAGCGAGGGGACAGGAGAGGGAGGGGAAAGGAAAAAAGCCGAAGCAGCAGCCAGACAGCTGCCTCTTCCTCCTCCTCCTTTTGTGCAGAAATGTGGTTTTGTTTGTCAGTCAAACAGATTGTTTTCTCCTTCTTTGCAGGCCAATTGTTTCTGCTCCTGCAAGATAAGGGATTGAAAAGGGCTATATTTTTGTGGCACAGAATCTAGGTCCTCCGAATTGGAGGGGAGACATCAAGTGGGAGAGGGATGCCTGTTCAAACCAGCACTCCTCTCCCCAGCTCCACTCTCCAATCCCATTTCCACCCCCATTTTCCTTTTTTTCTCTTTCCTTCTTACGCCTGGAGCTGCCTCTCGGCCCTCTCACTATTTAATCTCCGTCTCTCCAGTGGACTCAGGAGGTTTACACAGCTTCATCCTCTTTGCACCATCTGCTGAAAAGAATCCGCCTTTCCCCTGCTGCTCTGTCCAGYGGCTCCTCCTGCCATCCTCTCCCCAAAAATGGGGAGAGCAGAGCTGGAGCCACCGCATGTGACGTCGAGAAGAACAAAACCCAGGAGGGGGCTTTCCTCTTCTGYGAAGGATTTGCCCAGAAAGCACCGTGGCAAAAGCAGGATGCAGAGAGAAGGGAGGAAAATGATAAATAAGAGCGAGCCCAGGCCAGCGTAAGACAGCAGGATCCTCTCCTGGCTCCTGCAGTGGGTTCAAGGAGCCTGTGTCCAATCTTCCTCTCCTTCCTTGTTGAACTCCCCCAAAATCCACAGCCCAATTGGGATGCCGTGACTCACAGTGATGGAAACGCTGGAGCGATGACCTCTGAATGACCGCCAGCATCCCCAAGCCAAAGGACCTGGAGAAGGTCCTTGCTCCAGGGACTGTCAGGACTGGAGGCATCCTCAGCCTTGCTGTATCCCAAGAACCAGCCCTCTGCTCCCATGAGCTGATCACATCACACACTGAGGACCAGAGGGAGGATTTACCTCCCCTCCTTGGGGGATGAGAGCCTGGAAGGGGGCAGCGTGGTTCATATCCAACTCATAAGCCTCTCAGAGCTCAGGCTTGAGGACTGAGATTCACTCAATTAATTTTGCTTTGGCAAAAAGTCCATTTTTATTGCTATTTCATGCCTTCAGTATAGATTTTCCCTGCTCGTCTCAAAGGGATAATAAAACCCGACTCGTTCTTTTTATAAAAGTCTCACACTCCCTCTCTCACCAGGCTCTGTGTTCCCCAGCTAGAGATGTAAATTTAAAGGGGAAATGCTGTCATTTAAAACAAAACAAAACCAAAAAAAGCAACTCAGAAAGCCCAGCTTTGAGCATATTCCAGCTCTCAAAACTAGGCCGTGCAACCAAAGCAAAAACCAAGCTGTCACCTTCCCGCGGTGAAGAGGCATTCCCGCAGCGATCCCAACCTCCCACAGGGGAATCAGGGGTGACTGCCAGCCCTAGGAAGCCACTCTCCATCTTGCAGGGCTGCTGGTGGCCCTCGGCTTGCTGGGACCTGTAGTTTTTGCCAGCTGGGTGCTGGTGGGCGCAGGTGGCGATTGCTGCTCGGAGCTGGCTCCTTGTGCTTGGATGTGACGCTGGAACCCCTGCACCTGCACCTGCCTCCCACCTCCTCCTCCTCCTCCTCCTCCTCATCAGGTGAAAGCTTCGCTGCTGCTGGCCTCAAGCAGCTGGACCAGTCCTTCTGAGGGAAATCCCAAATCCTTGCAATGCTGAGCAGGTGGATTTTGAGCGTGTTTTCGAGCAGGAAAGAGGACAGGATGGTGGCAGGACAATAGATGGGTTTGCCTGCTCCACCCCAGCTGGGATGCATCCTGCCTGCTCTTCGGAAGGGCTGTAGCTGCGGACTATCCCTCCGAGAGGTGAAGGAGGGAAAGGGAAACTGCCTTTCCTCTGCCCTGTGCCCCGCTGCCTTGACCTTCTGCAGGGGGAAAGGATGCRAGCAGAGGAAGCCAAGTGGAAGCCTTGTCATCAGTGAGTGGCAGCAATGGCCTGGGGACAGGGTGGGGTCCCCAACACCAAAGGATTTTAGACCCAGGTGCGTGCCTGGCACGGCTGGGGCAGCGCGCTTGGACAGACTCAAGATACTGCCTCATGCCTTGGCCATGTGTCTGGTTTGGTGACGTGCATAAATCCACCATCACCRGGACTCTCCTGCCTCGGCAGGAACCAGGAGCAAATCCAAGAGAGTGAATCCAAAGCAGAGCGAAGCCGCGTGAGGCAAGAGAAGACACACAGGTGCCTGCACGGTGCCAACCCGGCACAGGACCAGACCGGGCCAACCCTTCACACCCAAATGTTTCTCCTTCTCCCCATCCTGTTCTCCCCATCCTGCACCCTGCTGCCTGCATGCCCTGGCTGCCAGGAACTCGGGGCTCTGCCTGCATCTGGCAGGGCAGGCAGCGCCCAGGGCGAGAGAAAACACACAGCTCGCTCTGCTCCTGCAGGTGTGCCTCCAACAAACCAAAGCTGGAGGGCAGTTAAGGAAGATGGGTGGGAGAGCAAAGACAAGGAAACCCCAGGTGATACCACACTTCCTGGCTAACTGAGGTCCAGCACCTCCAGGCTCACCTCCAGTGCCCCTGGTGAGGCTGTGGCACGGCTCCATCAGTTAAACCAAAGTTGTGCCATTTCCTCTGATGGCAGAACAAACCGTCCTTCCCCACCGTGAGCTGCCAAGGCTGAGGGATGCTACAGAAAAGAATTCTGCAGCTCCCCCCTTTCGGGGGAAAATCAGTTGGAGTCCCTAGATTTTCCTGCAGAGCCCTCACAAGACTCGACCCTGCAGGCTGGAAAATCCTTAGTGCGCTCTGACAACCTCTGCAGCTCAGGCAGAGGCGAGAGATGATTAAGACTGGCTGAAATCTCCCAGGACTCTGACATCTGAGAGGCCCCATGCAAGGCAGAGAACCACCCCRGGCTGCTCCTYGCAACCTGCAACTCCCCTCACCTCRGCAAGGAGCTGAAGGGAGACCAGGGACCCAGCGGGGCCAGGAACCAGGTCACTGCTGCTGGTTTCCAGGCAGCAAAGGTTTGGAAGAGCAGAGGATCATTTAGCAGAGCGACAGTGAAGGTTCAGAGCAGAGCCTTCAAATTACACGCTACAGAGCACTTTTCCTGCCTAAAAGGTCTCTGAAATGACTGTGGCGGCTCTGAAACGAAGCACTCTGTATGCAATTGTTCCCTGGGGCTTGCAGCGGAGACAGAGCCGGGAGAGGAGAGGTGGGTCTGCGGTCCCTGGCACGGGCAGCTCCTCATCAGGCAAGGATACACGCTTCTTCTGGGCTCCACAGCACAGCATTGCCACTTCCCTAAATCTCCCCGCTGGTTTCTACCGTTCGTGGGGGTTTTTTTTTGGTTTTTTTTCTTTTTTATTTCTCACTTCCTGCCTTGAACTTCACACAGCTCCCAGCCGGGGCTGCAGAGCTGCTGCTCAGGGTGTGGGTTCCCCCCAGCCCCGTGCACAGACCCACACTGAACCCCTCACCATCACTGCTCTCGCCACGCCTCGAGGCACACCTCAATCCCATGGGGAACGGGGAGGGAAGAGCACTCAGGAGGAACACGTCCTTTCCTCCATCTCACTTGGCTTCTTCCCATCTTTCTCCACTCCAGCCCCCAGCAGATCGAGGTCCATTTTCATCAGGCAGTGACAGTCACCAGGAGATGCAGTCTCAGCACTGGCAGGCACTGTGCACAGCCACCCTGTGCCTCACCAACCACAGGTCCCCCCACCCTCTGTCACCAACACACAGGTGACAGCACCCACATCCGCACAGCCACCACGGCGCTGCTCACCCACCTGGGGCACACACACTGCCACCCTGGGAAAGGCAGCTGTGGGGTAGAAGTGCTCCACAAAGTCCTGGCACTCAGCAGGGAACAATTTCTGCACCATCAAGGAGGCTCTGGCGATGCCCAGGAGCCGGGGCAGCTGGAGCTGAGCTGGGAGAGCCCTTGGAAGGTGTTGGCACCAGCAGCAATGCCCTCCCTCRGCTGGCACAGGGCCCTAGGGCCACTCTCCCATGCAAAACCCCAACTGCTGGGTTTGTTCCTCCACACCATCACTTTGGGAGGTCACCTGAGGGCAGCCAACACGGGCACCGCTGGCAGCAAAGGGGAAAGTGGGCACGTACCAGCGGCCACAAGAGCTTTCAGCAAGCCAAAATCTGCTCACATCTCAGAGCTGGCATCGCTCTCCATCACAGGCACTGGGGAACAAACATGCACCCCAACAGCATCCCGCTCTGACGTCAGTGAGAACCTCCGGCAGGTCTGCAACGTCAGCCACGGTGCTTCCACCGGCCGGAGAGCCCTTGGGATACCGACCCTGGGCAGCTCAGCCCCTCCATAGGGATCCCACCACCATGAGCAAGGTGCTGCTCTAGCCGCACATTTCCAGGGAGAGTGGGACTGGGGACACACACACACACACACACACACACACACACACACACACACAGAGGAATTTAAATGGAATTTCACAGCTGCAGCAAAAGGGCACACACAGGAGGGGCTCAGGGCTATCCTTGATGCACCATGTCCCCGCTCGGCATTTCGGCACCACCGGCCGGGAGCACCGCGGGGCCACCCGCACCCGCGGGACCGGGGGGACCGGGGAGCCCCTCCGTGACGTCACCGAGCCACGGCCGGGCTCGCGTTTTGGGGGGATCGGAGCGGATTTGGGGAGGGCTGGGGGCCCCGGAACGGGCTAGGGTTGGAAATGAGAGTGCGGTGCGTTGGGAGCGCGGGCGGAAGGGAAGGGAAAGGAAAGGAAGGGAAGGGAAGGGAAGGGAAGGGAAGGGAA
>NW_026623736.1:48556-70244 GCF_030028575.1 Malurus melanocephalus | reverse complement strand
ACACCGGGCATGGCACACCGGGCACTGGGGATCAGGCGGTGGAGGGTGGCGTTGGTGTTGGTACCGGGCACCGGGGACTGTTCACGGGGGAGTGACAGCAGTGCTGGGTGCAGGGAGCCCCACAAGTAGCACCTGGCAGATGCTGGCACTGGGCACTGCAGGGTGACACCGGTGCTGGGTGCAGAGCATCCCTCGGGGCAGCTGGCACTGGGCAGGATGAGGGCCCTGCAGACACACACCAGACCCTGGGTCAGGGCTCAGGTCTGGGTTGGGAGCTAGGGCTGTTTCTGGTTTAGATCCACGTTTGGATCGGGGCTGGATCACGTGTGGGTCTGCACTTTGGTCTGTGTCTGGATTTAGATCAGGATTTGGAACTGGGTTCTGATCCACATCTGGATTTGCCTTTGGAGCTGGATTCAGGTCCTCATCTGGATTGGACTCTGGGACCTGCATCTTTCGCAAAGGATGGATGTAGCCTTTCCACCCCCTGCTCTCCAAGCATTCCATGGGTGCACAGAGCACCATCACTGCCCAYTTACCCTGCCCTGGACAGCCTGGGCAGCTGCAGGGCGAAGCTGGGGTCTKCAGCAGTGTGACAGGAGCCCCGGCCAGGGAGCAGAGGGGAGGGACGAAATGGCAGCAGTCCCACTGGCCTTGGCTGTGCTCAGCGGTGCGTCTGGGGCTGAGYGTGCTCCAAGGAGGAGCCGAGGTCAGGGAGGGGGATGAGTGCAGGAAACATATTAAGTGAGGAAAATTGGCTGCAGCCAGCAGCAGCGCTGCCTGATGTTTGCCTGGGATTTTCCTCTCCATCARGTATCCGGTGTAAGCCCTCGCTGCTGGGTGGTGGCAGCTGATTATTCATGAGGTCCCTGAAYGTGCCACCGGCCACCAGCACCTGCTCGGCACCAAGAGGGGTGGCACCCAGGACCCCTCCCTGCTTGTGTCCCCAGTGCTGACACCCAGCTTTGGCCAAGGCAACGTGTGCAGATATTTTAAGAGGAAGATTCTGTGCTCTCACAGCTTGACTGCTAATTTATAATCCTGTTTTCCCATTAAAATAAAAGCCTCTCTCTTACTCCCGAACGTGAGAGCCAAAGCGGAGCTCTGAGGAAGTGCCCTGTTTGCAGAACACACTGAAACACACAAAGGAAACGAGGCAAAACCAGCGTTTTGCACGTTTTTGAGCCTCATTTTAGCTGGGACTTGGAACAGCAGAAGGGAAATCTTTTCCAGCAGGATGTGCACAGCGGGGGTGTGCGTGGAGCTGCTGGTGTCCCTTTGGAGCAGGGCCACCTGCCTGCCGAGGGACAGCAACCGCGGYGGGTCCCTGTTTGTCCCCGAGGGGTGGCGGGTCCCTGGGGATCCCAGGGATGAGAGATGGAGCAGCACGTCCCCGAGGGGCCGGCCAGGCGGGGATGGCAGCCGGTGGCAGGAAATACCTGCTGCTCCGCCGCTTCCCGGCCAAAGCGAACAAGAGCGAGAGTGTTCGGAGGGCGGCTGCGGCCGCGTGTGGCAGGAGGGGCCTCCGAGGGACACACAGGCCATTGTTCCTCGAGGATGCGGGGCGGAAATTTGGAGGGACCCGTTGCTTGCCACGCTCCCGGCATTGCCGGGACTGATCCCAGACTGAGCGGGACCCAGGACCTGCTGAAGTGGATCAGGGTGGGTATTCATTAAACCCYGTGTCTGGTGGAGGGGTCACTGATAATGGTGGTGGGGCAGACCCAGAGGAAAAACCCACTCGGGAGGGTTTTCCTGCTCCTTGCAGCTGGAGAATGGCACATGCCCGGGGACGTGCAGCCTTTCCAGAGCTCTCACTGGTATTTGCCGTAGCCCTGCAGCAGCACTGCTGTCTGCCTGTTCTACCCGCACCCCACCAGCCTTGCGGTAACCTGGAAAGACATTTAATACAGGCTGGGTTTGATGTGCACTTTGACATTCCTGCAAGTGTTCCCTGGTGTTTTCCTGTCGCTTGCACAGCGCCTTTCCCCACCAACGCTCCCTCATCGCTGTAAAAAGGAAGAAAAAGGCTTGCAGAGTGTGCCCAGCCTTGCAAATCCCTAATTACACACCGCACAGCCTGGCAAACGGGCTTCCCTGTGTGCAGCAGGGATGGGGTGCAGGCTCTCYCCAGCGTGGCTGGTGATGCTCATCCTCCCAGTGTCCTTGCAGGGGGACCAGAGGGGTTTGTCTGGCTGCTCCCACCCAGYTCTGCTCTCCTTCCCCTGGCATCCATCTCCACACCAGCTTCCAGATCTGAAGAGGTTTTTAAGGAGGGAGGCTGGAAAAAGGGGGAGCGAAGAGAATGTGCTGCACTCCTCCCGTGCTTCGCCCTTTCTCAGGAACTGGCCAGATTGTTTCCATTAGGAAAAGCTGAGGATCCAAGTATTTGTCAATGACCAGGAGAAGATTTGCTGATGGAAGCTGCCGTTCCCTAGAATAATGTTGAGCGAGGTGCTTGGCGTGGACCCATCCTTTTATGGTAAAATTAGGGCTAAACGCTGTGGGGATTTGCATTTGAAGTTGATTGATACATGGCATTAGTGCAYGCGTAGATAATTTTGTATTTTGAGATCGCTGAGCAAGGAATAATTTTTATTTTGGGTCAAAGATAAGGGCATTGCGTTGAGATGAAATATGAAGGGGTGCTGATCTGTGTCACGGACGCTGCGTTTCTCTTGGCTGGGTAAAGGGATGGCAGACCTGCATTACCCATTCCTGCCCTTGCTTTTAAGTGCTTTGGGTCTGTGCCTGACGCAAGGAGCAATCCCCTGCTGTCACTTAATGCCAGGACGTGGTTCCAACTTTACAAGCTTTGGAGTTTCCCATTATTTAAAAAAAAAAAAAAAAAAAAAAAAAAAAAAAAAAAAAAAAAAAAAAAAAAAAAAAAAAAAAAAAAAAAAAAAAAAAAAAAAGGAGAAGAAGAAACCTCTGTTTTATTTACTTATATTAGTAGCTGAAGGCTGTGCCACTGAGAAACATTAATTAAACAGAGGCACTGTGGCTTGATCGTTACAGAAAAGGTGTGGGCAGAGTGCTGCCAAGCTGGCAGTGCCTTCCAAACCCCCTCTGGCAGCCTGGACTGATGCTGTCAGCAGCACCTCGTCCCTCCCAGCTGCTCAGTACCAGTCCCTGCCCTTGTGCTTGCTCTTGCAGCACATCCCAGGCCAGGTGGCACAGCTGGTGTCACACCAGGATGTGCAGCTGCTCTCTTGGCAATAAGGACAAGGGTWCAGCCCTCCTGGGGACTCAGGGGTGGAGGAGAGGGGCTTCCATTTGGGTTCCCACCCCAAGGACCACTGGTAGCTGTGTTGTTAAATGCATTAGCACAGGGCAATTCCAGACATGAGAGGTCATCCCTGTCTCCTTCTCTCTGTCCATTCATGGGATCATTGAATCCTGGAAAGGTTTGGGTTGGAAGGCACCTTAAAGACCATCCAGTTCCACCTCCTGCCATGGGCTGGGACATTTTCCACCATCCCAGGTTGCTCTAAGCCCATTCCAGCCTTGGCCTTGGACACTTCCAGGGATCCAGGGGCAGCCACAGCTTCTCTGGGCACCTTGTGCCAGGGCCTCCCCACCCTCACAGAGAGGAATTTATTCACAATATCCCATCTAACCCTGTCCTCTGGCACTTTGAAGCCATTTTCCCTTGTCCTGTCACTGCAGTCCCTCTCCAGTACATCCATCCATCCATCCATCCATGGAGAGGGAGCTATGCAGACATTAATCAGGCAGTCAGTGAAATCCTCAGGTGCTGATAATGCAGCAGAAGCACTGGGCCATTTGCCTGCAGGAGATGTCCCAGAGATAAGAAATGATCCCCCATGTCCCTCCTCACCCCTTTGGTCAGGTCTGAGGGCCACCACAGCTGGCAGAGCAGGGTGACAAACCCCCTCTTGCTCCACCAAAGCCAGGTGGAAGGGATTAAAAAGGAAGGGGAAGGAGGAAGGAGCAGACCTGAGGAGCAGAATCAGCTGCACTACAAAACGCCCCGAGCAGTCACTTGTGCTTGAGGCCATCCCTGCTGTGTGGCCGAGTGGCTTTTTCCAGGCCTGGCAGGACAAGCCCGGAGGGGTGGGAAGGGGGACGGAGGTGAGGGAAGGAGTGAGATGGCCCCAGTTTGAGCCTCAATAGGTTTCAGAGGCATTTTGGGGATGAAAGCTGCCCTGGGGCCCCTCCCAGCGAGCAGCAGTGCCGTGGGTACRCTGCGAGCGCTGTGTTTGGCTGGCTGGTGGCTTCCTCGGTGTGCTGAAAATGGTATTAGAAAAAAAAAAGGAAAAAAAATAGTAAAAGAAGCAAAACCTACAACAACAAAAAATATAGCACCAGTCGCCCCCCCTCCMCACTCCCCCCCCCTCCGTCTCCACCACCCAACAACAACCAAGAAAGGCAAAATCTTTCACAAGCCCGGAAGATGTCACCATAGAAACAGAAATCAGACCCACTCCACGGATCCTGCCGCCTGGGAAGGTGATAAAATGTTTTCTATCGATTGCTGTCGGGAAAGTCACTGCTGATAAGCCATCCGAGGAGAAATGGAGCGGGGACGCGGGGACGTGGGAGCTCTTCAAATGAGGCTCCAGATGGTCCCTCGGCTGCCCCTGTGCAGCAGTTGGGGACCGAGGGACAGAGGGCTGCCCGGGGGTGGCTGCTGTGCCCCGGGCCGGTGCCAGTGTGTGCCCGGAGAAGTGTGAGCATGCCATGCCCTTGGTGTGGTGATGTGTGCGTGCCCTGGCTGCTGCAAGCACCGAGCAAAAAGCTCAGTGTCTGCTTTCCCGCCTGCTTCTGCAGCACAGCAGCTGTTCCTGGCTTTGAGCTGAGAGAGAGGAGGTTTAGATTGGATATTAACAAGGAATTCTTCACTGTGAGGGGGGTGAGGCACTGGCACAGATGCCCAGAGGAGMTGTGGATGCCACATCCCTGGAAGTGTTCAAGGCCGGGTTGGATGGGGTTTGGAGCAGCCTGGGACAGTGGAAGGTGCCCCTGTCCATGGCAGGGGTGGAATGAAATGAGATTTAAGATCCTTTCCAACCCAAAACATCCTGTGATTCTATGAAAAACACACCATGTCGGGACAGATGAACCTTCCCCTGGCTCCTGCTGTGGCACCACCACGGTTTCACCTCCTCTCTCCTCGCCTTGCTGGGTATCACTGCGATAACCCCCRTGGTGTTTCCCAGCATCCTGCCCTCCCAGATCCCAGATTCCCRGTCCCCCTTCACACACCAGCGGCTGCTCTGCAGCTGGGAGCATCCCCGTGGCTGCAGCGCCGGCTGGGAGGTGTGGGATCTTCCCGGCGGCTCTTCCCAGGGCTCCGCACAGCGCCGGGGCCTGGCTCGAGCGCCCTTTGAAGAGATGGAAAATCCTATTATCTGCTCATTCTTCTCACAGTGTGAAGCCTCGGAGCATTCAGCAGCAGTCGAGTGTGGTCTGCTGCCTGCAGCTCGGCGCTGCCTCCGCTCCCACCCACGCAGGAAGCTCTGGGTCACCAGGGATGGGCATCCTATTCCCATCCCCTGCTCCGTGCRCCTCCCCATCCCCTGATCCGTGCCAGAGCTATGGGATACAGCTGTCCCCACAATACCCCGTGCAGCTTCCAGCAGTGGGGTGCAGAGGACATGCAGAAAAGCCGTGTGGGGGGCTGTGTGCTGATCCCCTGCTCCGTGGGGAGCCGAGGCTGCTGCTCCAGCCTGCAAATCCTCCCGTCATTAAGGCTGGAAAGGTGTAACCCATCTCACATCCTCCATCCCCGAGGCAGCTTTGCTGCCAGTAATTGGCAGCAATAAAAGAGGCGGTTAATCCAGGGCAGCGTGGGATGCAGGCAGAGGGATGTCTGCGGTGAAAGGCACCCTGGCAAGGAGGAGCTCAGGAAGAATATGCTCCTGGGCACAATTTGCAGCCCTGGAGAGCTGGTTGGATGCCACGGGGAGCATTTGCTGGGGATTTTGTTAATGATGTAGGCGCAGCCTTCCCAGCTTGGCCTGTGCTAAAGCCCTGGCTCACTCAAGCTGAGGCTCTTTGGCTTGAACTTAGACCAGCTGCTTTCCACTGGCTGGTGGATTTTTGCCTCGTTTCTGGGTGGTTCCATGCGGGAGATGAACAAAGGAGCAGTTAGYGGGGTGATTTCACCTTGGGGTTTTTTTCTGGAGGAGGAGGGAAGGGTTAAACCATGCCTTGTTACTGAGTTATTTTAGGATGGTAGCGCTGAAGGGACTGCAAGAGGATTTRTCTGCACATGGGAAGATGGAATTTAATCAATATTGACAAGAGCCATTCACCAAAACAGGCTCATTCACTAATGAAAGCCAGACCTGGTGTCTCCCTGGGGAAGGACAGCTTTGGGAAAGAGGGGAAGGAGGCGCTGGGAAAGACACAGCTCCCACTCCCATGCTCCTGCTTCTTATGAAACCAGGCTGCATTTGGGATTGATTTTCCCAGCACGGAAAGGCTTTTGGCTTGTTCGCCTTGGAGCTGCAGGATGCCCWGGACCAGCCCCTGTGGCTGCAAAGCGACATTCCTGTTCCTGCCTAAGGATCTGGGTCCTTGTCACCCCCCAGATATCGGTGTCTCAGAGACAGCAGAAGTTTGGGTCTGTGTGGTGCCAACAGAGCCAGTCCCACACAGATGGTTCAGGATTAAGCAGGGTAGGATGGGTGTGCAGGGTTTTGCCCTCCAGCTCAAATCAGAGCTAGAAAGCAAAGTCTTCTTCAATGAGTGGAGGTGATTCCATCCAAGCTGTGAAATCTGTTGGGTTTTCTGGCACCTGTTTAACTCAAACACCCACCCAGGCTGTGGGAGAGGACTGGTTTTGTCACAGTCTTGTGTTTTCCCCTCTGTCCTTGTGCTTAAAAGCTGGAAGTAGGCAAGACACCTCTGCGACCAGCCCCTCCCAGCAATGTACCACATTGAGAGGAAACCTAATTTCTGTGCTTGGCAGCTGATATTTCCCATCACTGCCAGCTCTGTATCCTGGAGCCGGGCTGAGCTCATTATCCCACAGTGGACAAAAAGTCCTGCCATTTCTCCCCCCTGCATCCCCAGATTCCTGGAAAGCCATGGAAGACAGTGATCCAGGCATCATCCCGCTCCCTCACAGCACCCGTGTGGAGCAGCAACYGGTCTCTGCTGCGTGGAGGACTCGATTTAATTTGCTGGGCACTTTTTTTCCCCTCTAAAAGGCAGCACCGTATCCCTGAGCCTTCTGGTGTGGCCGCGGGGCTGTTCCCGGAGCGTGGGGGCTGAGCGGGATGAGGTTGGAAAAAAGGAAGATTTTGATCCCCCGCCAAGCCCGCACAATCCCATCCAAGTTCACACTGGCAGATAATGAGCTTTAATGAGCAGGCCACACTAATTGGTAAGTGATCCCAGARCCGTCTGTGGCAGAGGCGAGGGAAGAGCAGTGGCAGCTCTGGGTGAGGAGGGGGCCAGGGCTGAGCAGCCCCGGGGGCTCTGGAGGGCAGAGGCTGCCAGGGATGGGGCTGCTGGTGGCCAGGATCTGCTTGCCCCCATCAGGGGATTCCTGCAGGGCTGCCAGGGGGGCTGCAAGTGGGACAGTGACAGGGATTGCAGCATCGGGGTCCCCATCTGTGTCCTGGGGTGCTGCAGCAGCAGCGTGGCCAGCAGGTCAAGGGAGGGGATTGTCCCCCTCTGCTCTGCTCAGCTGAGACCCCACCTGCAGAGCTGCCTCCAGCTCTGGGGYCCCCAACATCAGAAAGATGTGGAGGTGCTGGAGCGAGTCCAGAGGAGGCCGTGGGGATGCTCCAAGAGCTGGAGCATCTCTGCTCTGGAGACAGGRTGACAGAGCTGGGGGTGTTCAGCCTAGAGAGGAGAAGGCTCCAGGGAGAGCTCAGAGCCCCTTCCAGGGTGTAAATGGTTCCAGAAGAGCTGAAGAGGGACTGGGGACAAGGGATGGAGGGACAGGACAAGGGGAAATGGCTTCCCATTGCCAGAGGGCAGGGATGGATGGGATATTGGGAAGAAATTCTTCCCTGTGAGGGTGCTGAGGCCCTGGCATGGGGTGCCCAGAGAAGCTTTTTCACTGTGGGGTGATGAGTGGCCAGAGGCCAGCGGGCACCTGCAGCCCTTGGGCCCAGAGAGGGGCAGGGGGAGCCCGGGTGGCCGGTGAGAGGATGGTGCTAATCAGWGCCATTCCTAAGGCAGTCCTAATCGGAGATCATTGTAAACTCCCCTCTCAAATGGAGTGGAAAAATGCTATTAAGCTAATATAACATCACCGGGAAGGACGCTCCGCCACCGCTGTCTCCGGGGAATCAGGCTGAGATGAGGGGAAGGAGCAGGAGATGACAGCAGCCAGAATGTTTGGGGTGGTGGGAGCTGCTCAGGACCACCCAGCCCTGCTTTGCTGTGCCCTGCCTCAGTTTCCCCAGATGGCCAAAAGGCCTTGAGCTCTGCTCCAGCAGTCAGAAGAGCCCAGGAGCTGGCTGAAGGGCTTGTTGCTCATTGAACCACTGTACAGTCAGGGGAAACTGAGGCAGGGGAGAGCTTGCCAGAGTCACCCAGGAGATCAGGGACAGGAGGAGGATCCTGCACTTCCTGGGGGCCTCGGTGCCACATTCTCTAGAAAAATGGTGTCTAAAGTACATTGTTTAAATAAATCATATCCAGGAGAGCAGTTGGAGCAGAACACTCCAGGGAGACCTCAAAACACAGGGTGCCCGGAGAAGCTGTGGCTGCCCCATCCCTGGAACTGTCCAAGGCCAGGCTGGATGGGGCTTGGAGCACCCTGGGATGGTGGAAGGTGTCCCTACACATGGCAGGGGTGGGACTGGGTGGTGTTGAAGGTCCCTTCCAACCCAAGCTATTCCGTGATTTCATGTCGGACATTGTGATGTGGCTGATTTGGGCAGTGCCTGGGTGGGGTCAGGACCTTCATCAGCTTTCTGGGGGTGCAGGGCAGGTGGGGGTGACCTCTGCCAGCACCCCAAGGGAACAGACAGGGGATGGATGAGCATGATCAGCCCCATCAGCAGTTATCAGCAGATCTGTGGTTATGTGGGACCACCCGCACCCAGCGATGCTCAGGGGCCGCGGGGTCTGAGCAGGAGCCTGGGGACCTTCCAAGGAGTGGTCCGTCCCCAACCGCAGCGCTCTGCCAGCTCCCTGCAGCAGCCGTGCTCCCTTCCAACACTAAGTGGCAGCCTCTGCCCGGCTTTGGGGCAGC
Organism: Malurus melanocephalus; assembly: GCF_030028575.1. NCBI lineage: Eukaryota > Metazoa > Chordata > Aves > Passeriformes > Maluridae > Malurus > Malurus melanocephalus. Next base: position 61,060 of record NW_026623736.1, on the reverse strand, counting down.
CCCTGGCAGCGCCCGGGCAGCGGAGCCTGGACAGCAGCAACCTCAGAGGGGGCTTCGGCATCCTCAGAGGGGGCTTCAGCATCCTCGGGGGGGCTTCAGCACCCTCGTGAAGGGGGTACAGCATCCTCGGGGAGGGGCTACAGCATCCTCTGGCTCCCAGGACTCTCCCACCTGGCTGAGTCCTGCCTGGTGTGAACCACGCTGAGGGTCCTGCCAGGGGACACCCTCACTGCCACAGCCCTGGGTGCCAGGCTGAGCCCTGCACAGGGTCACATCGGGTCGGTGCCGCCTGCTAGGAGCGAGATAAGGCGCGGGGTTGGCAGCTGTTGGTACCATCTGCTGAATTAGAATCACAATCCACTAAACAAACACTGTCTTGGGATGAAAACGCGCTGTTTGAGGCAAGGAGGTGTTTCTGCTGCGGGTTCCGCTGTGACCCGGGAGCCCACCGCGGGGATTTGCAGTGCTCTCAAGAAGCACAGGGGTGGAAATGAGTCCTGGGAGCTGAATCCTGCTCCTGTGAGTGTCGGTCCGTGATTATGGAAGCACATCGGGACTTGTGCTGGACAAAGTGCTGACACTTGGAGGAGAGGCTGCTCTGGGTTTTCTGCAGCATGGGATGGGGGAAAGCAAAATAAAACCAGGTCAAATGACCATCACGGATGTTTTGGTGGAAGGCAGCAGTTCAGCCCTGCGTGGGAGATCAAACAGACAGGCAGCACGACACAGGGCAGACCCTGCATCGTCCTTGGCACGATGGCAAATTTTAACCTTGGGAATTGTACCCTGTTTGCCAAGACATCCCTGTGCAGAGCAGAAACCCTGGCTCCCACTCTGAGCTGATCCCACAGCCTGTTCTGCACCATCAGGGCACAAAATGCTGTGTGTAGAGGTCAGGATTTCCCCAGCCCAAATCCACCTCAGGACGTGCAGGTAACACAATCCTGCACAGACCTTATAAAATAGAAACACAGACTGGTTTGGGTTGGAAGGGACCTTCAAAAGGTCATGTAGTCCAACCCCCTGCAGCGAGCAGGGACATCTCCAGGTAAATAAGGCTGCTCAGAGCCCTGYCCAACCTGATCATAAATGTTTCCAGGGATGGGGCATCCACAGATCCTCTGGGCAACCTGTGCCARCGTTCTACCACCCTCACTGTAAAAACACCTCCCTTACATCTAATTTAACCCAGCCCTCTTTCAGTGAACACAGTGAGCGGGCTGTGTTTTATGTACACCCCGACAGCGCTACGTGCAGCCTGAAGGGGTGCAGGTGCTTTTTTTCCGCCGGGTTGGGACCAGGTACAGCTGATGGCCAGCCAAGGACGCTGTGGTGGCTCTGGGCAGCTCCGGTCCCATCGATCCGCGCTCCCCGGAGCTGCGGGTCCCGATAAAGCTGCGGGTCCCGATAAAGCTGCGGGTCCCTATAAAGCCCGTCCCGGCTCGCCGGCCGCCAGCTCACGCGTGAGCCCCTCGGTGCCGCTGCTTTGTCACAGCCCAGCGCTCACGCCGGGTTTATCGCAGCTGAGTCGGCTGGCACGCGTTCCGCTCCGCATTTATCCCCTCCCGTTTCGGAGCGCCCAGCCGCTCGGAACCGCCCGCCCGATGCGAACAGCCCCGGGCTCAGAGCGGAGCCTGCCCACCCCGGAAGGCTCCTTCTCCTGTTAGATAAATGAGATATGTGCTAATACAGCCCAAACCCCAGCCTTCAGCAGGCCTGTGAGGTCTCCAAGGAGTGCCCTTCTCCTTGGGATCAAGTGATGGGATGTGTGGGAATGAGTCTTAAAATCGTTAAGATTGGCTAAGACCTCCAAGATAATCCAGTCCAACCTCTGAATGGTGCCAAGTTGTGTAGAGGGGGTGTTAGACTGGATATTTGAAATTCCTTTTTTTTTTCTGGAGAGAGTGGTCAATGCCCCAAGCCTGTGAGTGATCAAGAAGCATTCAGAAAATRCCTTCAATAACATGCTTTAGCTTTTGGTCAGYCYTGAAGTGATCAAGCAGTGGGACCAGAGGATCACTGTGGGTCCTTTCCAGCTGAAATAGTCCTATTTTATTATATTATATTACTTTTAAACTCATTCCCACATCCACCTTGAAACCCCTTCGGGCTCACATGCCTCACCCCCATGCCCAGTCTCAGGCTGCTGAGTTATTTCCGTGGCTGCCAGATGATTTGTGGCTGCCTGCCACCGCTCAGAGGACAGGGACACTGAGATGAACCCTCCAGCATCTCCCCCCGCTCCTCCCAGGTGTAAATCAGCGCAGCACCGGCGATCGCAGCCGCGCTGATTTACGCCGGCAGAAGGAYGCTCCCAAGCTCGGCCGTGATTTAGAAATCCCATTAGGGGCTGGCCACTTCTGCAGGAGAGGTGCAGGAGGCTGGTTTGTCTTCTCCTGCTGGAGAGGGGGATGCAGTGATGAGCAGTGATGGCACTGGCAGCCGGCTGTGCTGTCATTTCATGCCTGACTCCGGTAGGATCAGCGCTCGGCTTCATCCCGGGAAGGTAAAACCTCCTCTGTGATTTACAGCAGGCAGGAGAAGCCGGGCCCCATCTGCTACCCCAGGCACTTACTCTCTTTTTTTTTTTTTTTTTTATTAAAGCTAATGTGAGAAACAACAGGGCTGCAGGAGAAGTGACTTCCGTGGGCACGGTTCTTGGGGAGGGAAGAGCTGYGAGGCGATGGGAGCTGAATTTACCTCCATGGGAGCCCTGCAGAAGATGAGCATCATTTTTTAAAAGGGAGAGCGAGGCAGACAAGCCAAAAAACGTCACCTAGAAAAAAAATAATCTCTCAGTACTGTCTCATCCTCCTTTACTGATCCTTCCTCTGGTCTCTGCACACACTCAGGGCATTTTGCCCTACACAATGTTCTGCAGCTGGTRCTCGGCCACACAAATCACCCCTCGGCCAGGCTAACAAATGACTAAACAACTGCAAAGGCACTTTGCAGCRTCGTTTTTTTCACCAGCTTTAGCAGCAGACTGGCTTTTACAGCACAGCTCTCCGTTCCGTCACTTTATCCAGCCTCCATAATGWACCACCCCCTCAAGAAAAAAAAGAGGAAAGCAGTTTAAAACCAGGCCATTGCAGAGAAACAGCTCCCACATGGAAAATGGCTCCTYGAGGGCTGCTGCAGCCTCCCCTGCTGCCATGGAAAGGCCAATTAAGAGCTGGAAAAAAGCTCTCAGAGGGGTGCTCAGGTGGGAGGTTTGCTGCTCTTTTGGGGTGAGGCTCAGAGCAGCCAACACTCAGCTTGGTCTGAGGGTCTGCAGGTCCCACCAGTGGGAAGGGGTTGCTGAAGACAAGGAAAACCTCCCTGGAGGATGCCTCTCCCATCTTTTCTGGGCACCCCAAAGGCTGGTTTATGCTCTCATGGCACCACTCCTGCCAGGAGCAGTGCATCTTCCACACCTTCCCTTGCCCCTCGGCAGCACCATCACCAGGATGGTTCCATCCTTATTCCTGGAATGGGGGACCCACAGCCCCCCCTGTTCCCACCACCACTCACCTCACAGGGCCCTTCCAGTGCTCTCTTCCTGGGGGATTTTTAACATTTCAGTTCCTTTTTGCAGCTTGTAACAAACATACCCAGACTGGTTTTTTAATGCTTAAAATGTTGTTTGTGTGCTGGTGCCTGTGTGGCAGCCCACGGTGGGATTTTGTGGGTTATCCATCCTCCCCTTCCCCTCTCATCTGCTGATACAGGACCAGACAAAGCCACCAGCTCCTGTCCCCAGTGTCCCCAAGCTCAGCACTGTCACCATCTACGTTTGGAGGGCAAGAGGGGAGCTTGAGGGGAAAAGAACTGAGAACTCAGGAGAGGACACAGGGCATCCTGGGGACACCCCCAGCCCCACGGCAGGATTTGACCTTCACAGCTGAAATCTTCCCCCTTTTTCCACCTCTCTCATCCTTCCGTTTCTCCTCCAGGAAAACAAAACTTCGATGGCTCATCTCACACGGAKCTTGGGCTGGGGAAATGCCATACCAGCAGCCACAGCCTTGGAGAGCCGGGGACACACTGTCCCTCCCAGGGAACTCCCTGAAAAGTCAAGGCCAGGCTGGCACTGCATCTAGCACACCCAGAAGAGGCTGGATTTGCTTCTGACCATAATAACCACGTAACGCCGCAGCCTTGCCGCGTGCCCTTGGTCACATCCCCGGTTCCTGGCGTTCCCCTGCCCCGATGATGCCGTTGGAGGCTGTGGGTGAATTTGTGAGCGTGCTGGAGGGATGGAGCAGSAGGCTGCTGGCCACACACTGCGCTCCTGGCAAGGCTGGGAGCTGCAGACGTGTCACACGGCTTCTCCCTCACGGTCTCCAGGATTAGCTTAATAGCACGGGGAAATAACAGGATGAAAAATTYGCTCCCCTCCAAGCACTAAAAGCCAAGTTTCAAGGTTAATTGTCTGCCCTGTAGGAATAGCTTTTACACACTGCAAGGGGCTTAATTAGTGTCATTTTAGCCAAGCAGAGAGAGCGTGCCCTGGACCCATRCTGCATGCCCCCAAGCCTATTTTCCTCTCCACGAGAGGTGATGGATTGCAGGCAGCTTCCCTGCACCAGCACTCAGCAGGGACAAGTTTGGGGCTGATCATGGAACCCAAGAAGCTCCTTGACAGCTGCTGCAGCCCCCAGCCCCATTTCTGCACCCACTGCACTCTTAGGTCCTCCAGGGACGTGCTGCAAAGTGTCTGGGTCCTGTCTTTGTCCCCACATCCCCATTGGGGAGCACCCACTGGGAGAGCACGCTGCCARGCCTGGCTTTGGGCAGAGCACAAGGGGATAGAGGGGATTTCTCTCCTGTTATTAGGGTTGTCCTGTGTGTCCCTCCCAGCTTTGGGACAGGGCTGCTCTCCATGCAGCCAGGATTTGTTTTCAGCACAGCGCTGATCCCGGAGTGAAGCCAGACATGGTCCAGCACAAGATATGAGGAGAGGCAGCTGAGTACCAGGGTCAGTGCGGGCAGTGGGGTCTCTGGTGGTGCAGGGGCAGCCCATCTGCACTGACTCRGGACTTTTCCAGCCTCAGGCAGCTCCTTCCCATTGGGCCACCCTTGGCAGCGGGGAGAGAGCCCCACAGAGGGTCCCCGTGCCCTGGCTTGGAGCCACCGACAGCCCCCGAGAGTGGTGTCCCATCACCCGGCATCCATCCCTGCTGGGCTCAGCTCACAGATCCCACAGGGACAGCCCTGACCTCCTGTGCAATCCTGCCCTGGATGCCTGCCCATCTGGGCTGCAGCAGAGCTCGGAGAGGAGCGGCCTGCTGGGATTTAAAATTTTCCCCACATTGTAGAATTCATGGCAGCCCCCACCRAACCCATCTGCTGGTAGAATCTCCTCTTTCCTGCTCCAGCCACAYTTCCAGCTGGGCTGTCCTCATCCCAAATCCCACACTCTGCCCTGGGGCTGTGGCTGGTGGGTGCTGGGCCCACCCCACGCTCCCAGCTTCACTCCAGCCTCTCCCCCTTCCCTCCCTGACCTTTGGATTCAGTTTCTCCCTCTTAGCCAATRTCCAAACAGGCTCCCAGGGGCTCCCCACCAGCAGAAACAAACCACAGCAGAAAATATCCATCCCCATGGACAGGGCTGCCACCCTTGCCTGGGCACTGACCCACATCTCAGCCGCTTCCCTTTTTATGGGAATCTGCAAAAATACCCCAAATCTTGGCAAGTGGGACACGGCTACAGGCAGGCATCCTGGAAAAGGGAATGTCTGGAGTTCTGTGCTTCCAGGTGGGTGTAGGAAGGGGAGATGCATGAGAGACTGCATCTTTAGCACTAAAGGGATTAAACATCTTAAACCTGAAACAAGGCAAACAGTCTGCTTTGGCTTAAGTGGGGAAAGCCCAGAACTTCTGCTTCATGTGATTTTATACAGTCAAAGATCAGTTTGGCCTGAAAAGGTGAAAGAAAAGAAGAAAAAGTTGGCTCCAGCAGTTTGTTTTTGTTGAAACCAGTTGAATCATCACCCAGTAAWGGCACCCAGTTCCCAGTCTGAGAGGATCATGTCAGAAACCCTGGTTACTCAGTTTGAGGGTTCCAAGGGCCAAGGCACTCACAGCTCACCCTCCCCTCCTGCTGCTGCAGCTCCAGGCTCACAGTGGAGAGGAGAGATGTATTTTTAATTCGTTTAAGGGAATTAAGCTCATCTRTGTCTGACTACTCACGCGGCCTCCACTTTCATTAATTTCTGAGCCGCTTGCCTGAATTCCTCTGGCTCTGGCAGGGGTTTGACATTGCAGGGAGACCAATTTCCTGCAAATTCGACAGATATGGGTCRCTGGAGAACAGCAGGAGACCCCAATTGCCCCTTCCCTGCAGCGGGGAGTACTTTGGGTCACCCCCATCAGTCCCATGGGGACATTGTGCCTCATGACCAGGCACTGATTTGGGGATGGTGTGGGAGCTGTGGGAAAGGCTCTGCTGGGCTTCCACACCCCTTCTGCTTTGAATATCAGCCCAGCCTGGAGCAAACACGACCCCAGAGTGGAGAAGTTTCCTCCTGTGAGGGCTGCAGGCTGGTTTCCTGGGATTCAAGGGCAGAGCTCCTGCCCATCGTGTGCTGCTGGGAGAGCAGCATGCTGGTAGCTGGAGAGCCTCTGCCCTCCTGAGGTCCCCAGCTTTCTTCTCAGGGTCCCTGACCATCTTTTCATCTTCCTTTTGAAACGCTTCTGAGATGCAGCTCATAAACAGGCACAAAGGCAGGGGGAAATGAAGAGATAAGATAAAAATAACAGCAGCAGGAGTGGGTTTGAAGTAAATAACAGGAAAACATCAAAGAGGAGGGGGAGTGATGCTCTGGGAAGGTATTTATAGCTGGCTCTGTGGTTCCTCAGGATAGACCTGCGTGTCCCCATGGAAGTCTCTTCCCTGGCCCCCACAARCATATGTTTGTGTCCCAGACCTGCACTCAGCCCTTCCCCAGGAGTCTTCCACATGGATTCAGCCTGGAGGCAGAGCACATCCCCACGGCTTTTAGAGGCCACTCAGGGAAAGGCTGATGCTCTGAAAAGGCTCTGAGCCCAGCCCTTGGTGGCACTGAGCGTGGGGATCAGGCACCTGCTGTAGGGGCCATCACACCTGGCACRAAGCAGCCTCCACTTGCGGGCTTTTTTCCTCTGCCAAGTCCTCAATGAGAGCTTTTACTGCCCACAGCCCTCCTGGGTGTCACATTTGAGAGAAAGGCTGATTGCCTGGAAAAGCCAGAAGCAGAGAGAGGGATGAGAGATGGCCGTGGAGGGAGTACTTGGTGCTGTGACCCAGCCCCCTCCATGCGGTGGATCCATCCGGTCCCTCCTCGATGCTGCAGCCAGCACTGAGTACCTGGGGACAGCTAACAGGGACATCCTAATTGGATGTGTCTGGAGCAATGCACCTCATTCCTGGGCTGCTGATGTGCAGGGAGTTTTTTTTGGAAGCTGGTTCAGCCCTTTGCACCTCATGGGTGTGCACGGGGGGTTTGTAGGGCCAGAGAGGTCCAGGAGGGGCAGGAATTGTTAAGGAAAGCTGCTCAGCCTCCTTGGAAGGACCCAGGGGCAATGGGGGATGTTCCCACCTCTGTCGTGGGATGTGCATGTGGCCAGGGAACATGGCAGCAGTGACCTTTTCAGCTGCCTTCTGCTYTGGGAAGCCTCTGCTTCTCTTAAAGCATCTGTCCCCATGAAAACTACTTTGGAGGGATTTAGGGCTTTGGGGGAGAGCAGATTGGCAGTAAACCCTCAGGCCAGCTGTGCGGAGTCAGGACCTTTTGGAAAAGAGARATCTGGGGGATTTCCACCCACCTGGAGCCCCAAAATGTCCTCCTTCTTTGCAGCCATCTCCCAGGCTGGGGAAGCAGCCGCTGCTCCGTGGTAACTGCACACCCTCGCTGCTGATCTCTAATCAGACACGGGGCTTGCAATTAAGCGACACAGAGCAACCCTGGGGACAGAACCTGCTGTTTGAGCCCAGCTCAGACGAGTTCGGGGAGGGAGAGACCTGATTTCCCACTTAGCAGACAGGTCACGATCGGTGGATTCATTGATCCCAGAAAGCAAAGCCTCCGCTTCATTAGAGACACGCTGGTGATGAAGGTGGCCTCGGGGAGCAGGGAAGCTGTGCGAATCCTTCCCTAAATGTTATCTCCACAAGGCTCAGAGCGCAGATGTCGGGAAGCTCCTCCGACAGGATGGCTTCCTCCGGAGGGAGCCTGCTCCTTCCCACCATGCCCATGAGCTCTGAGGGGCACTGGAGCTCCCTGGAAATGCTGAGGCTGGAAAAATGCACCTTTATGCCTCTGTGTCTGCCTCTTCCCTCYGTGCTGCTCCCCACCGGTGCGTGACGAGGGCACAATGCCCTGGCTCAAAGCAGTGCAAGCTGCGGCTGTGCCAGGGCAGAGCACCCGGGCGAGACACAGCTTTGTGCACCTGGAGTCAGTGTGGCAAAAACCCCAGAGCCTGGGGGCTTTGCCAGGGCTGTTCACCCAGAAGCACGGACACGGCAAGGCTTTGGAGAGCTGGTTCAGGGGGCAGTGACAMGGCAGGGCAGGGAAGAGGCAGCCCCATCACTTGGGCACACTGAAGCCAGGCAAGACCATCCTGCTCGCTCTGCTCCTGAACCACGACCGTGTGTTTACAAAATGTTCTGACTCTGTAACAGCCAAATCCTGCTCTGTCCTCTGCTGCATTCCTGATTTTCCCTCCCCAGGTCAGCTCTCCCAGAGGGAGGTTTCCACACTGGCTCCTGCCAACAGTTACTGGCAATAACTTCTCGGTGCCCTTCAATGCAGCTGCTCGAGGCAGCAGATGGGGATGGGGCTTGAAGCTGAGCCAGGCTGGCTGCTTTGCAAGCCTAGTTCAGGATAAGCTGGGCTTATGCAAGGAGCTCCATCTACTCCCAGAGCTCCCATTCCCTCCTGTAAATACCTATTGAGATCCTGGTGTAGTTACTGGGAGCAGCTTCACTGAGGTGAGCATTGCCCACGGGCTGGAAAGGGGCCATGCACCATCCCCTTCCCAAAAACCACGTATGCATGGCAACAACACCCACGGGTGAAAAGCAAGGGAAGGACTACGAGCCTTCCACTTGGAAATTTTGAAGGTTTTCCTGGTTCTCTGCGTGAGGGGAACCATGCAGGGGATGTGGCTTTTAAGAAGGTTTTTGCTCCAGGGAGTCACGCTGTGCTGCTGGTTCGGGGCAGGGATGTGTCATCCYGCTCCTGCAGGTGTTAGGGCTTCCTTTTGCCAATTCTTCCAAGAAAGCATCTCCCGTGGGCAAACCTGGCTGGCAGGACTCCCTGACGCCAACACAGGCATCCTCATCTTTCCCCAGTGACAARCCTCCCACGCCGTGACACGTCCCCTTCGCAGGGGCACATCCTGAGCTCCCAAGTATTTGGCTCCAGTTCCTGGCTCATGCTGATACACGGACGAGCTGGAAGCGAAGCACCCTCTACTCAGCTTGGCTTCCACTTTGGGAGCATCTCAGGCTTTTGGAGAATTTGGGTACGTGGAGGTGGTGTTGGTTGTTCTCYGTATCCCTGGGTATTTAAGGGAACTCGAGGAACAGCGAGGGCATGGAAAGGAGGAAAGGAGCAGCTGTCTCTCTGGATTTACAGGGATCAGCAGCTGAGCGAGTCCTCAGCATAACCAGGGTGTAACTGGGAGCAGAGTCTGCCTCGCATACCATATGCTCCCAATCCGCCGCGCTCAATCAAGCCTAATAAAATTGATAGGGGAGCATTGAAAATCTCGTGATTAATTCTTTATGATCTGTAATAGGGGAGCTGTGTGCCAATTACTCGAGTAAATCATTCATCAGAAAATAAATAGAACTAACCTCCAGCACAAACACTAGAGGATTTCCACCAGGATTGCAGGTCTGGATTGCAGCATCACAGCGCCGGTGACAGCGYGTTATCTGATGGAGGACACAGGAGTAGCTGCAGTTTTGCTGCTTCTCCCCAAGGTTTCAGCTCTGTGCTCCAGCACTGTTTGTTGTTCATCACCACACGTTTCACTGCTCTGTCCTTGATCTGTGGCCCATCRGCACAGGYCCTTGCAGGYTKGCAAGAGCTAAAACCACGGGGATCAGCTTTATTTCAGGGCAGGTTTGAACATGGGGACCATGACACAGGGACGTGGGCAAAAAGGAACAGGAAAAAGGGTTTTCTTTTGTTCTTCCAGCAAGGAAACCTATTGTTTGGCCTGGAAATTTTTCCKGTTCTTATATGGAGAGATGGCCCTCTGTGCTGAAGTTACTGGCCTGCAATTTCCCAACCGATGTCCCATTTCTAWGGGAAAACCACTCAACAGCACTCCCTGCCCTAGATTTCCACATGTTGGGAATTTCCTGGGTTGTGTTTGAAATGCTCCTGAACAAAGTGCATCTTGCCAAGCCACAGTGTCCTGCTAACACACATTCTGCATCCTTCACCATGATGCAACTCCATATCCATCAGGGGCCTCTTGGGACCRTGGTGAGATTTCAAAGGGCACTGAGAGAGTTCATGCAGAGAAGGGACTTGGGAAAGCTGAGGGCGATATCCTCTTCGTGAGCTTGGTGCTCAGAAAGGGAGAGCTGGATAAAAGGCAGCCATGGGGAGAAGAGGAGGGATAGGGACACAAAATAAAATCCAGCCCTTGCAGAAAGCCCTCTCTGTCTCCTTCACAGCAGCAGGGATGTGTCCAAGGTGRGATGAAGGCCAGCACAGAGGGGCCCTGCTGCCACAAACATCTTCTTTCCCTCTCACATGGAAAAATTTCCATGGAGAGGGAGTTTGGCAGTGGAAAGGGCATGGAGGCTCAGGTGTCAYTCCCTGTCCTAAACACAACCGAGCTGGTGGCAGGACACTGGGGGTTCTGCAGCACTGGGGTGACAGAGACAGAGCTGGGGTGACATCCCTCTGCACCTCCTCACTTTCCAGTCCTCAGCCAGACCTTGTCCTTTCCCAGCTGGCAGCACTGGCATCACCAGAACACCCTCCCCTTGGTGCCAGGAGAACAATTTGGAGGCTGTGCCCTGTTCATTCCCTCCTGGAGAGGGACATAGGCACCTCACACATCCCAGCCACACCGCTTCCCCCACCGCATCCCCGCTGCCCTTCCTGCTGCTCCCAGCACCCAGCTGGTGGGACTCTGAACAAACATCCTCCCACCTGCTCCGCGGCCCAGCTCGAGAGATGGCAGAGGCGATAATTACACGCTTGGCACAGCAAAACGATCCAGCGCGGGGGAGAAGAGGCCGGAAGCAGCTGGAGATCATCCATGGGGAACGCTGCTCCCATCCGCAGCGCCTCGGTGTGCGCCTCACCCCAAACCAGCCCGGTTTATACCGTGAGTGAGCTCCTCAGGCCCTGTGTGAGCATCCCGAGTGCTGGAACTGATGGTGAGGGTGGGGAGATGGAGATGTGCCGGTGCACMGAGGGGTTTGGAAGCAGCAGAACGAAGGAAAGCTGCCTTCCTGTGGAGCCAGACTGGGATCCCTGGGGTCTGCTGAAGCGTTTCCTCCAAGGATGCCGTTTCCCAGGGGAAGGCTTCATGTGCGCCATCACTCATGCAYGCTTTTAGAGCCTACCAGGACACAAATACTCGAATATCTTGTCCCTTCCCTTCCCTTTGAAGAAAATTTATTTCCTYGCAAAGCAGGATCTGCAAAAGCAGAGACCCTCAGGGTTTTACAGGGATAATACTTCCTGACTTTCCAGACAGGTCCAGGACTGCAGCCCACRAGGTGCACCAACCAGAAACATCCTAGAGAGGACTGAAGAACAGAAATAATACGAGTAGTAAGAATAACAGAAATAAAAAAATATAGTGCACCAGCTGAAGGGARAAGGGTGCAATGAATTGTCCTTAAMATACATTTAGACTTGGTGGCTTTACATTTTGCCCTTGAATGAGTAATATTGGTCAAGKGACATTTAATTTCCTGTGCCAGGGAGCCACTGGAACTGTTTCCCAGCTCCTWGCCCTGGTGTGAGCACTCAACCRGGACAGGGCAGGGGATGGGCAGGGWTCACAGAATCGTGGAATGACAGAATGGTTTTGGTTGGAATGGACCTTAAAGATATCTCGTTCAACCCCCGGCCATGGGCTGGGACACCTTGCATTAGGCCAGGGTGCTCCAAGAGCGATCCAGCCTGGCCTGGAACACTTCCAAGGATGGGGCAGCCGCGGCTTCTCCAGGAAAAAGGGAATTGGCAGGGACCAGGCAGGGCACAGGCAGGAGCTGGCAGTGCCTGTCTCTGCCCCCGCAGAGAACCGGTGTCCCCTCGGTTCTCGCCCCTTTCCCCGCGGGGCCGTCCCACTCCCACTCCCACTCCCACTCCCACTCCCACTCCCGCTGCGGCCCCGGGGGATCCGTCCCGCCCGCTCCCGCTGCTCCAGCCCGTCCCGCCGCGGTCCCACTCCATCTGGCACCCGCAGCGGAGGCGGCCGGGCCGGTGCCGAGGTCAGTGCTGTCCCCGGCCCGCAGGCCCCGGGCCCGGCGCGGCTCCAGGCCCGGCTCCTCCCGGGGAG
>NW_026623736.1:33320-48336 GCF_030028575.1 Malurus melanocephalus | reverse complement strand
CCCGGGGATGGATCCCGGGGCTCGGCGGAGCCGCTGGGAGTCGCCCCCGGGATGTGTCCGCAGATGCGGCAGGCCTCGGGATGCTCGGTACCCGGTTCCCCAGGTGCTCCCGGCGCCCTCCTCAGCCCGGTTCCACGCCGAGCCGGGACAGCGCGGTCCGGCCGTGCGGCAGGGGCTGCACCGGCACTGGTGGGAGGCCCGGGGGTGCTGCCACCGGCTCCCTGCAGCTCTTGTTTAGGTGCCCATGCAGCTCTCACCCAGGTATCCATTCCTGTCTCACTCAGGTGCCGATACAGCTCTCACCCAAGTGCCCATGCAGCTCTCATCTAAGTGCCTGTATTGCTCTCCCCCAAACACCTGTACAGCTCTCAGCCTTGTGCCCGTTTTTGTCTCATCCAGGTGCCCATGCAGCTCTCATCTAAGTGCCTGCATTGCTCTCCCCCAAGCGCCTGTACAACTCTCAGCCTTGTGCCCGTTTTTGTCTCATCCAGGTGCCCATGCAGCTCTCTCTCTCGGTCCCCTGGGTGCCGGTACAGCTCTCACCCAGCTGCCCGTGCTGTTCCCACCCTCCCTGACTTTGGGGCTGTGATCAGGCGGCCAGCGCTGGCCACGGTCATTGATCCCCCACCGTGGAGGAGGGGGCAAAGTTGAATGTTCTGTGCCTGTTACGTGGCTGTCCCAGCAGCTCGCAGAGACAGCTCATCCCATTAGGGCTCCCCTTTTATCCCGAAAAGCACACGCCAGGCACAGGCCAATCTGCCTCCCGCTGGCAGCCGCGAATTTGGTTGTTGAGCAGGAGAAAAGAAGGTGAGTGCAATGTTAACGATGTTGCCTGCCAGGAGTTAGTAGGTCAAGAAGCTTTTGTTCAGCCCGTGCTAGCACTGTGCTCAGCACCGTACAAAACGAGAGGAAAGAAGCTGTCCTGGTCCCACGGGATTGCAATTGAAGCGGGATTAGACAGTTCGGCCCCGGTGCCAGCAGCTGCTTGGGTTATGGCGTGGCAGTTCCAAGGGATGAGGTCTGGTGGGGAAGGGCTGCTCGGGGGTGAAGGGAAGGGAGGAGAGGCTGTGGAGGGTGAAAAGAGGAGAAGATGGGTTGGGATTAGGCCGTGCAGGCTGTTGCCGTTGTTCCCTACCAGCACCCGTGTCCCCAGGGCTCAKGTAAGGAGCCTGGAGGATCTGGGGCAGTGGTTTGAAGGCAGCTGTGGCCCCGTGAGGATCCCCCCTTTCCCCAGGGCTGTGCGCTCTTTGCTCCTGCACTTTGCACCGCGGGCGGTCACGGCTGGGCCGGAGGCTCTTGGAGCGACTGGATGTGCCCTGGGCCACCACAGGAACTATTCCCACGGACTTTTCTCTGGGCTAGGAGAGTGCTGGGTTTACCAGCTCCTTTCCATGGATGAGGCTGTGGCTCTGGTTCTTTCCAAGAGCCTGTGAGGAGCCAGTGGGAATTTCTCCTTCGGACAGGTGAGGTAGAGCCTGTGCCTTTTCGAGCCATTCATGTGCCCTGGCATCCAAAGGACTTGAAAACACAGCTGTGTTGGGGAAGCAAAAACCTTCCACGTCTCGATGTTGTCTTGATTTTGTTTCAAGTGAAGGAAAGGCTTGGGCTGAGCTATTTTGTTTTTTGTTTTCAAAGGTTTTGACCAAAAAAAAACAACAAAAAAAAGACACTGGCTGTTTTTCATCCAAATACCARCACAGGGAGAGGGAGAGAGGAGGGAGAAGCAGCATGTCTTACTGCACGTAAAAATACTGACAATGTCAGGGAACCGTCTTGGGAAAAATCTCTCTTTCTTGCAAGGAGAACGAGTTTTAACGGGGTTTTTATTGTTGTCATTAAGACAGGAAATTCTTTTGCAGTTTCTTACTGTGCAAATGCATTCCCCCTTGCTGTGGAGGGGTTTTGCATCACACTTTATGGAAGCCAAGTTTGAAGCTGACACAGTTCATTGCTAGGGGGTTCCATGCATCTCTGGGACAGTCCTCTGAGATGCTGTGGAATGGTGCTCCCTCTCCTAAAACACTCAGGAGTTGGCAGCTGAGGACTGGTGCTCGTGCTCAGTTCCCTCAGTGCCTGTGTCCTTCTGGGCACTGCTGTGAGCGTGGGGCTCCTGGAGAGCCCAGTGCCCCTGAAGTTTGGGGGGACAGCTTGGAGAAGCCCTCATCTTTCTTCTGGGCTTTGTAAGCTGTAACAAGACATTGCTTGAAGCTGTTAAAAAGTTAATCTACCCTTRGGGCAGCTGATGGGTTTGCTTTGAGGTGAAGTGTCCCTGTGGGATCCTGCACYCCAGTAACCATCTCTCCCTCCACAGGTGGATGTGGCAGCCATGGTGCGGCTCTTTGGCTACGTGGATGTGACCGACACTGCCTTCATTGTGGCCGTCCTCTCAATYGCCTTCAACCCTCTCTTCTGGAATGTGGTAAGAGCTGCCTGTCTGCCAGCTGCTTCTCTGCTCTCAGCCTTCCTTTCCCAGCTTCCTTCGGGAGGAAAAACCTCTTTTGGGAAGTCGGCTGGGCTGGGTGGGGGGACTGGTTCTCAATTAGGTCTTAGGAGTGGGTGAGCAGGGAGCTGTGCTGCAGCTCCTGGGGCTGGGGGTGACCACGAGGGCTGTCACAGAGGAGGTGAAGGTGGGAGCAGTGCAGGATACAGAAGGAGTTGGAACTGAGCTTGGGAGGGGGAGCAGAGCTATCAAACCCATCCTTCAGCCACTCGTCCCACCCAGCAGCCAGGCCCTGTTCACGACTGGGACTGAGCATGAATGCCATTAATCCCCATCAGGGTGGCTGTGCTGGATATGTTGCCTGCTGCTTCCCCTTGAAATATGTTGGCAGCTGTTTGTGTGTGGATGGCAGGAAGCAAAAAAACAGCCAGCCAAAAATTGGCCTGAAAAAATTYCTCCTCCATCATGCTGCAAAGCCTGGCAAAGAGCTGCAGGGTTGGCAGCAAGCCAGCCCAAGGAGKAGCAGGATACCTGTGCATGGGTGATGTTTGCTGTGGCTGTGGGTGCCATGGTGCTTTGGGACCCAGGGCTGGAGAAACCTCTGCTGCTTGTTACTGCTCTGGTTTGCTGCCTGCTTGCAAAACTAGCAGGAATAATTGCTGGCTCCATTTTGGAGCACTCCAGAGCCAATGTGCTGAGCAGGAAGCCAAGGCTGGCTGCAGGACRGGGTGACTCCCACCCTGCAGCACCCTCAGCAGCAGAGCTGAGGCGTGGGGTGAAACATCCCTGAGCACTCCTGGGAACAGGATGTCATCTCAGCCATGATTCCCAAACCCGCCTGCCAAACCTCCCTGCAGGGATTCTCTCCCTGGAGAATTCTCCYTAAAAAGGCCTTGTTTTTCCAGAGGGGGAGGACTCCTCTCTCTCTGAGTGCGGGGGCTCTCGAGATTGTCTCACGCTGGGCTTTGGAAAAACGAGGCTCTGTTGGCTGTGAGTCACTTTGGAAACCTCTGTCGGAGCTCTTTGTTGCAGCCTCCCTAATTTTTCATGCAACTCGTTATTAAAAAGTCTCACGGTGTCTGAAATGCGAGCTGGAATATGCCACATTATTTCGGCTGCGAAGTCATCATTTAGCATAAAGAATCAATGAACAAGAAGATTCAGGATGTGGTCTCTGGGGGGAGAGGCTGGCTCTGGTGAGAATCTGCATGAAAGGCACAGAAAAAAGTACTTTATTAGCATCTGCTGCTATGCCTGCGACTCGTGGGACGCCTGCAGCTTGGGAAATAGCGTTGCTTTTTGGATCAGGAGTTTGGCTGCTGTTAAAGGACAGGGAAAGCTGATGTAAGAGCAGGAAGTTTGCTGCTCCGCGCTGCTGTTGTCCCCTCGCAGGGACTGGAGAGCCGTTGGCAGCAGGTGGCACTCCAAGCCAGACATGCAGGGCTGCGCCTGGGAGCAGGAGGATTGAGTGAGCAGTCGGAGCTGAGTGTTGGGGAAAACTGTGAGTGTGACATTCCATGTTTGTGGCTGGAATGGGCCGCGTGGCTCTCACAATCCGTGTGCCTCTGTCCTTGCTCTGCCCAAACCCCTGAGCATCTCCCYGGTGTTCTGAGTCTCGGTGTGTGGCTCACACTAGGCAATGCTGGAAGGCTCCTGCAGCCCTAAACAAGCCCTGGCTGTTGGGTACATTTCAGCAAGAGTAGTCCTGGCTATCCTTGGATTTTCCCTGACCTACTTCCTTTACCTCCCCATCCTTTTTTCCATGCGATCACTGTCCCCTGACTGYACCCAGCCAGCAGCTCTTCTTTCTTTCCCTACTCCCCTGCACAGACTCCCTCTGTCCCTGGCTATTTGAGTTCCTTCCCAGCAGCTGAGATTGCTTCTGCATCTGAATCACTCTGGGTTTCCAAGAGCTTCAGTGCAAAGACTRGATTTCTGCACTGCCAAGCACTCCTTGCTCTCTCTGCTCAATAAGTAATGTGGGACGCTGGTCAAAATGCCTCCTGTGCATGAAATTCCTGATTTGGATAGAAATTGGGTGGGGATGCATTGATTTAGTTCAGTATCTTAATTCCCTGCTTCTGCTGGACTCCAGCCAGGTCTGCCTCTTCCAAAGTTTGGCGCCGGATTGTCCTCACTGTGAGATGCCTCTGAATAAATATGTGATGGGGAAAACCCGACTCCATGCAGTGCTTGGGTCATGGAGAGGCACATCCCAAGGCCGTGAGCACAGCAAGGTGACCTGGAAAGCACCAGGCATGTTYCTCTGGGACAAAACCTGCAGAGTCTGGGGGTGAAGCACGAACTCTGGAGGCTGTGGAGGAGCGTGGCCTCCAGGGAAAAACGTGATGCTTGTCAGGTCGATGGATTGTTCGGGTAAGAGCAATTTTGAGGACCAGAGCCTAAGTGGGGCAATTTGCAGACTCCAGCTGGGCTGTGCTGATGCTCCCTCCTGTTCTCCACAGGGGAGARAAGCTCTTCAAGAAAGGCCTCAGGATTTGCAATTCCCACCTTCCTCCCTGCAGGCATGTGCAGGAGGGTATTGGGAATGTCTCCCCTGGGCCACCTGCTCCGTTTCCTCACCAGACCCTGGGCTCTTCTACTTCCACCTCCTCTGTGGGATGGAAAATCCCGTCCGTCCCTGGACAGCCCCCAGGTTATGTTGTGGCACAGCTTGAATATGTTCCTGCACTATTCTCTAGGTTTTTCCCCTGTTTTTTTCCTTTCTCCTGCTTGTGCTGTCTCTGCTTTCCCACCTGCTGTGGCTGTTATGAGAGGAGCTGCTAAGAGCTGTGGTCCCACAGGAGGCAGGGTGCAGGTGAGGTCCCAAAAGGAAGCAACGGAGCCATTTTGGGAATGGAATCACTTAAAACTCCCCAAAGATGTTCAATGCAGCCAGGAGACCTGAGSCACTGTGGGCTTGTAGAGGGGCACCTGGCAAGGAGCAGGCACATCTCTGGAGCTGTGCCATAAAATGTTAATGAGACCAGAGCAGCAGGAACTTCAATAAATCCCATCTGTGTTTGGAAAGCCACAGAACGATGGGAGAAACTTCTCATCCCTTGGTAACTAAGGAAGGTATTAAATAAAAACTCCTCAGGGACAAACATTTTCAAGCCAAGAGAGGCAGATAACCTGCATGCAGGAGGCTCTAAAGAGCTGGCTGAGCCTTGGCACACGAGGACTTTCTAGAAAGCTGGAAGGTTTCTGTCACTCTCAGTAGCAGCCAGGCATAGCTGTGAGGCCGCTAGTCTGACGTCCATCACCACGCAAGTGAGTTTTAAGYGAGGAGTGCATCCATCAGCAATCTTCTCTTGATTTGAGCCTCTTAAAAATTTAGTTCTGGCGTCATGGACCGATTTAGAAATGGCTCATCTTCAGCTGGCGACCCAGAGCTCACTCCTCCCATCACCTCCGGTCACCCYCTTGAGACACCCGTGTGTCTCACAGGAATTTGCAGGGTGAAACCTCAAATGTCACAGCTAGGAACAAGCTTGGCGTAATTTTGCGTGATTTTAAAGAAAATAGACCCCATCAGACAGTGATTTTATTTTTCAAGGTTGCAGCTTTTCCTGTTCAGGGTAACACGATCTCTGTTCTAGACTTCTGTCAAGCGTTTAAGCTGCATGAGGTTTTGATTAAAGAAGTAGTTGCACAGGGACCTGGGCTGACAACGCCTGGCTCCTGATGGATGTGTATCTCTTGGTTCATTTATTTTTAATTTCCCATCCTTTTCTCCTTCTTTGGAGACTGGAGGGATCTGCCAAGTGGGTAAGAAGTGCTTGCACTGGAAGGGAGGGGGGAGATTGCAGGCACTGGCAGCCCGATTTCACCTACCTCTGACCACTTCTTGCTAAACTCGGAGGAAGGTGCCTGGCCCAAAACTTCCCCACACTGCTGGGAAGCAGACAGAAGCTCGGGAGTCGTCGGGATTCAGACCTCAGCGAGCCAAAGTCCGAGAAACCTTTTGGGGTCAGGAGGAAAAAAGCCTGATGCTGGGAGATTTCAGCAGCTCTCGCTGCCTGTCTTAGAAAAGGGAAGGATTGAGCTGTGGCTTGATGATGGCGTGTCAGCACCTCACTGGGGATAGGAAATTGCAGGGTATGAAATAGCTGTGCAAGGGCTGGGATGGCAGCAGAGCCTTGTGGGGAGCACACCTCACTTACCTGAAGTTTACAGGTTTGGGAGATGAATGAGTTGAGATGATTGAATATTTTCTTCTGGCCTTCAAATTCTGTCAACCTGTGAGACTTTTGTGGGCTCCCCCASAAGCGTCTGCCTGCCTGCAGCCACAGGGGAGAGCAGAAAACAGCCCTCAACCAGCTTCTGGAAAGTGCTTTTAGACCCCGTCATAGAAGCCATGGCACAGCGGCGATGATTATCTGCTTATAACAGATGCTAGATCAATAGCGGGGCTTCAAGCTACGCTGCAAGGCAATTGACTGCAGAAAGTGTTTCTTTATTGGGGTAAAGCTGGGCTTGCAACGAGGCTCAGATCCRCTCTTACATCTCCGGTCTTAAAATGTCACCACCAGCTCTGATGCCTTTCATCCTTTGTGCAGGGAGAGAACGCACATTATTCATAATTGGACTCTCTACCAGGCAGCAATAGCCGTTTTCATTTCCTACAATAGCTGAGAAAGAGTGAGGATTTGCCTTTTTTTTTTTTTTCCCATCTCCCAAATAGCATTTAGTGGCAATTTTATTCCAAGTGACTTGGTAACGCTTTCACTCCGGCAGCGAGGGCTGCTCGGCGCCKCTGTAACGCGTGGAAGCGGATGGCATCGATTCTGCAGCTCTCGTAACAGAGCCAGTCCTGCCCGGGTGTGTAACACCAGAACTGTTTGTCTCCTAAATTTAGCTTTTCCAGCGTGTGGGCACCGCTGCAAGCCACATAACGAGCACCAAAACTGGGTCGCACCCTCCRGCGTGCCGGCTGGAGTGGCACAATTAGGAGCGCTGTCACCTTGAGGGAGAGCCACATCCTTCGTCCCAGCACTGCTTCCCACAGCCTCACAGCTGGAGCTGGTGGTGTTTTCATCTAAATCCCCCTTGAAGAAGCTGTGCAGTGTATTTTTATGGTGTCCCTGCAGGCTGAGCTGCCTGTGATTTTAGGGGTTGTGGAGCCCAGCCTGGCCAGGCAGCTTTGAGCTGAGGTTCTCTGTCTGTGTGTCGAGCTGGGCACGGTCTCAGCTCTCAGAACTCCAGGCAAGGTGGTGACATTCATCCCAGCAGCTGCCACCCACYGTGCACGGGTACCTGCCAAGGCAGGCTGTGCTTGGGAAGCTGAGCCATTTCTCTGCCTGTTCCTAGAATGAATTTGGGATCCAGCTGGTGTGCGACGTGCCTGCTCAGCATTTCTCAAAACCAAGGTCAGAATCTGCCTCTCACCTCACAGCTGACCCGAAAAGCAATCTCCTTTTTTTAGCATCTGCAGAGTGCTTCTCTGAAAACCYGGGGTCTTTGTTGTATCTACTGGACTTCTCTTGTTTAGTGTTTTAAAAATAAACTGCAGGCTGCTGGCAGCCCTGCTGGAGTAAGTCAGCACACACAAAAAAAGATGAAAAAAATTATATTTAAGCCAAGAGTCTTGTTTCCATATGGATCAGAGGATTATCTGTAGACCTTGGAAGCTGGAAGAGGCCCTTTCTTCTCCATCCCACTCCATCCCTATCCTGCCATCCTGCTGCTAAACCCTCTCATGTGCTGCTGAGGTGCTGCTCATGAAATGGCCGGTCTGTGACCACTGTGTCCCACGGGACAAGGGAAAAAGTGCAGCTGGAAGCAAAAAAGAGAGTTGTTTTATCTACCCAGACCGGGAGGCATGGAAGAGGCAGCTCCTCCAGCGTGGCCCTGGGCTTTGGCAGTGTTTGTGCATAGCTCAGGGGCTGGGAGCTGCTGAAACCCCGAGGGGAGAAACTCACTGCCACCCCCAAATATCAGTGATCCAGGGGCCGGGCAGGAGCCTGCCACCATCACACATGTGAGCCGGCTGTATTCCAGCTGTGCCATGGCACAGACTGTTTAGCAGAAGCCTGCCCAGTTCCCAGAAGGATGGGATCTCCCAAAATAGGTTGTTTTGACGAGGAAAAGCAGAGTCACACAGTGTGCTGGGTGCTCTTGGGAGGTTATTTCCGTACACCCCGCTGCTGCGCTTCCATCACGGTGCAGTTGAATCTTGCACGTCTGGAGAGTCATGGTGGGGAGGGACGCCTTGGGGTTTGGTGGTGGGGGTGCTGACTCTGGCTTGTGGCAGGCTGRTGGCACCCCAAAGGAAATGCCACCTCATTTTCCCTATTTTCTCCTCCCTTGATGAATTCCGAGCAGACACTTAACCTCCATCTGCTCACACGGCAGCAGCACATGGGTAGGGAAATAGATGAGTAAATCACGAAAGCAAAAGCCTCCTTGTGTTTTCCACCTGTATGATGACCCCAGTGATACGAGCAACTGGAAATGGTTCTTGGCAGGAGCATCCCAYATCCCACATCCCTGCTGAGTGTGGCACCAGATACTCCAGCAGCTCAACCACAGTGCTTGTGGGACATTGGCTCCTTTACCTCGTCTCAGGTAAAGCAAACGTGCTGCCTGCCTSAGCTCCCTTACAGGATCCCTTCCTAAGGGATCCTCACAAAGCTTTAAAACCCCTGTACCCAAAGCCARGGAGAAACAGCTGATTTTTGGAAGCTGGTGCTGATGGGTTTTTTTTTTTTGATGGAGGACATGAGCTGTGGACCCTACACCCTGGTGTTGGTTGATAACGTGGCAGGGGGATGGCAGCAGCAGTGCACTGATTGTACAGAGCAAGAGGTTTTGATTTTGGAGGGTGACCCCAACCCAGGGGAAGGGCTGTGGAGCTGCGGCCTGATTTTCCTTTTCCTTGTCAAGCCAYCTGAACTTCTGTGCTTGCTCCCATGCTGGAATGAGGGGCTACTTTCTTAGGAAATTAAAAATTCGGTTGCCAGAAAGGCTGGAAGCCCCAGGCTTTTACACCTGGGTTGCTTTTACACCTGATGTTGCTTCATCAAACTGCCCTCTTCTCCCAGCAGATGTCGAGGKCAAGGAGAGGAGAACTGGTCAGAACTCTTGATTTTCCCATGTATCATTGAAATAATGAACTTCTGTGGTGAAGTACAAACTCACCTGGATTGGACAATATCTTACTGGGTTTTTTCCTTTGTGAAACCTTTTTGTTCCCTCTCTTTACTGCCCCTGACCAGGGATGGTGCAGAGGTGGGCTCGTTCTGCAGGTCGGCATGTGCAAGCTCTGCTTTGTCTGGCTGAAGGGTTTTCGCTTGCTATCTGTGTAGGCACAATCATTTTTGGCGCAATCCTTTTTGTGCTTCGGGGAAGAAAAAGRCTATGAATGGCTCACAGTCCTGGAGAGGGTGAAATGGAGATGGGTTTTAGCAATTTTCTCTGCTTTTGGCTGTTGCGGGGAAGCCTGACCGTCAGCGCTCCCGGTACGCCTTCGTCACCTCCTTTGTKTGGTGGGAGGTTTGCTCATTATCTGGTTTCTGCTTCGCTTACAGAAGAAGCTGTAATTGTAGCAGCTCCTTGCCATAAAAGCACAAAGACATTTTCTGTGAAGGAAAGTGTACCTGCAGCTTTTATGAACCTTGGCAGTACTTCTTCTGCCCACTTTCCTCGCCTCTGCCCTTTGTCCAGCATCATCTCTGTCCCTGTGTGGTGCTCAGCGTGACCATCTCTGGCTCAAATCTCTTAGCTGTACCTTTTAGATAGCAAAAGTTGGYCATCCTCCTTGTCAGTCTTGTTGAGTGAAGAGAAGACAGACCCCAGATCCCCCTGTGTAGTCAGGTGTTCTGATTCCTGCCTCTTCCCTCAGAGCTGTCAGCCCAATAGCAGATGCTCAATCAGCATCATTCCAGGGAGGATTTTGGGCTGGGGATAAGAACCTTGTCCATCTGTCTGTGACTGAGGTGTACATCCATAACAGGAAGTGATACCAAATCTGATCACTTTGAGGCGTGTGTGCCTGTTCCTATAAAAAACTGAATGACCTCAGATGAGATACAGTATTTTTAACTATGAAGCTTTTCTACTAAATGCCCTTTCCTGTTTATTTTTACCAGGACATTGTTGTAATGACTGCAGACTTACTCATTTCATTCCCAAGGCTGGAATAGCAATGAATTAGTTTCATTTTGAGATTTTGTTGTACAATCATTTTCCAGAGATTGATGTGCTCGGAAGCCRAAGGGAGTGCATTGCCCAACTGAGGAGCATTACTTTACTTCCTGTATCCATTAAGCTTTGGGCACTGGTACAGATATGAGTGGRTCCATATCTGGAAGGACTTGCCCAGCCTCCCTCCTCCACCTCTTTGCAGGCTTAGAAATGTATGGAGCAAAATGCTTTGAGAACAGGATGTGGGGTTCATATCTGCATCCCAGCACTGGGCTTGGAGTCTGCAGGAGGGGGWAGGAGCTCCCTTGGGATGCAGATCACAGGATCTGAGGATGACTGAGTGTTCACTCAGCTTTTGGATTATGTTTCTTGCACTGAACAGAAGAACAAGTACTGGGGGCACGTGCTTGCACCCATCCACACCCAGAGGAACCCCAGTGACAGCACCAGCAAGGCCGAGGGGTCCAGTGGTTGTGCTTAACCCTTCAGGCTGTTATTACTGGTTGTGCCCATGTGTTGAACATCTCATCCCCAGGCAGAGAGGAGAACAGAGCCYGTGTTACATAAAGATCACATTGTCCCTCCCTATTGTTGCTGCAGCATCGCAAACATGCGTGTCCTCGGCGCCGTGGGAAATGTTCCCTGGGGAGGCTTAACACGCAGTGTGCAACATGATCTGTCCAGCAGGGAGAGGACAGGAGGCCCTCCCAGACGAAATCAGTGCTTTGCTGAGCATGGCCAGTGCAAGCAGTACCTCTATTCCAGCGACTTCTCACTCCTCTGCGAARGAGTATTGGATTTCTCTTGGATTTTGTGCTCCCTGAAGTGGGTTTATTTTCCTCTCCCCCCTTCCCTGTCCCCCTCCCATCACAGCTCCTGGGGGAACGATGCACGGGTACAYGCTGTCCAGAGGATGGGTGTGTTGGGAGTCCTTATTAGCAGAGTATTCCAGAGAATTAAACCCTAATTTCACAAAAGGGCAGCAAGAGAGCGGCTGCAGCTCTGGGAGAAGCCGAGTCAGCTTTGTGTGTTGTTTGCAAATGGCACAAGAAGTCCTGGTCTGAGCCTGCTGGTCCTGGTCACTGGGGTATTGTGACCAAAAGAGTAATTGTTGTGTTTCTTTTCTATTTAGAACAAAAATTGCAAAGTCTTATACAAGGAAACCAGCCATGGCTTCTCTACCATGCTGTCACTTGTGCCTGCACTTGTTTTGCAATTCAGTCAGGGCTTTAAAATGTTCCTATTCCTCTTCCACTGCATCTTTTTACCACCCTGCTGCAAAGTGTTCCTCTGCGACACCCGTCATTGTTTCTCCCTGAATTAATTGCRGTGTGTAATTGTGACCTGCTGCAGGACACTGCCTTGCTCTATTAAAGAGAGGTGCTAATGAAGAACATTGGGTACCATATTACAGGAGAGCCAGGCTGCACTCTCTGGGACGTGTACTTGCCGTACTATTATTGCCAGCCCGGGCAGAAATGRTGTTTCTGTCTCTCATCACTCACAGGCTAATGATTGTAATTTTTACTTGCTGAGAAACTCTGGATATTATGGACTTCATTAACAGATACATGAGATGCTACCAGACCTGCATTAGGGGGAGAGAGGAAGAAAACAACCCCTGCGTGGAGGCAATTTTGTTATTTATCTGTAGCAGTAGAAGTGATGCAGAATTAGTGTGGGATTTGGCGGTGTGGCTAATGAGCTGGGCTGAGCTGGAATCCAAGCAAACCTATTAACGAGAGCAAGCTGCAAAGATGATGCCCAGGTCTGAAAAGCTTCACATCAAACACAGGACCCAGGCAGTGCTGGGATGGCTTGGCTGCTTTATCTTCCTCCACGTGGGGCCGGGTGTTTGTGTGCTGATGTGTTTGTGCCTGGAAAGGCTGCTACTTATTGTCACCCACAGCCTTTCTTCATCCCCTTCTCTCCTGCCAGCTCCTTCTTTACTCATACATTGGGTGAATTGGAGTTTCTGATTTAATCTTTAAGACAACAGAGCCAAAGTATTTCCACTCCCATGGGCCACAGCTCCTTGAGTCATTGCCTGAATTGAAATATTGCAGCATCCAGCCCCAGCTTTCGGTTGCAGGCAGTGTCACATCTGCAGGATGGGCTGGCTGGGGACACGGTGACAGCTGGGTGTTCACAGTGGTACCTGAACCTGTATCTGCAATTAAATACAGGTCATACAGGAGAGAGAAAAAAGCACCCGATTKAGCTGACATCTCCGGTATAGCTTTATACGGTCTCTTTGCAATGAATCAGAGGCTGCAAGTAATGTCAGTTGTTAGGTGACCTCAATCTCCTTTTACCTGGAGCCCGTGAAGGCTTGTTTCAGTTCGGGAACAGGATATTTCTTACATAGCAGGCGCTGGCTGAAGATTGACCATTTTCATTCCACCTAGAATAACTGGTTTTTAATCAGGCTGACCTTATTTGCAACAGCAATAGCAATTGGAACTAGAGGTTTGCAGCAGTGCTGGCAAGCTTTGAAGAGCAGAACAGATGCCTTATGACACAGATAAAGCTTTATCCTTACATTTAAAACCAAACCCAAGGCGCTGAAGTGAATTCAGAGGAGCTTGACCTCAGCATTATGATCCACTGGGATCTGGGACCTCGTTTGGAAATAACCCAATGGAGGTGCAAAAGTAAAAGGAGAGTCTTAAAAAAAAAAAAAAGGGAGAGATGTTTATCTTGTAGCGTGGCATTTGTACTGAGTGCYGGCTGACAGTGTGGTGCAGCAAAGAGCTTCTCTTCCTAAATCCGTGCCAGTTCAAACATCGTCAGTGCTATTGTTGGAGCGCTTTGTTTGAAAATGGGTCTGTTGGGTAGACGGCCTGCTTCGGTGAAAGCAGCTGTGTAGAACACTTCAGGCACTTCCTCAGCTTTGCTTTATTTAGGGCTGCATGAGTATGAGCCACAGGAAAAAAGCCCAGGCAAATACAGGATGTGAGGTGGGGAGAATGTTCTCATTCACTCAAGAGGCTGGCACACACCTTTGCTTCTGGTTTGTTTGTAAAGTGCCTGCTGTGGACTGCCTGAGCAGAATCCAATCTATTTGCCCCAAGGAAAACAACTGAGCTTCAGAGAAATGTGTGAAAATACAAGGCTTGTGGTTTTCTGGGTGGGAACTCTGTGCAGTGGGAAGCTGAGTGTGGGCCAAGTCATCTGGGCATGGAAGATGAAAAGAAATCCAGCAAAATGCCTCACTGTCCWGCACAAGAGATGCTCATCTGGCAGTGCTTACCTTCCCTCTGAGCTCCAGTTGAGCCCCAAATTTTTGTGTAGGGGCAGCTTCTGCCCTTCCCTGATCTCAGGAAATTATTTTATTCGGTTGTATCCATGGTTTGGAGGAGCTGGGTGTGTCCCAGCTGCTCCCTGTTCCCCCATGTAGCCCATGTCCCTCCCACTGTTTGCCATCCCCCTCCACATCCCAGRCTGGGACTGGAAAGGTCCTTCCCCATCCCTCGCTGCGCTCTGGAGAAATCATTATTTCACAAATACTTTTTCCATGGGATTTGCTGGCTGGGAAAGTCGGGTTGGGCTGTGCAGCCCGATTCCCTGTGGCGGGAGCGCATCGCCCTTTCCCTTCACTCTCAGGGAGCTGCTCGTAAGAGCTCCCCATGCCCACTCTCAAAATTAATTAACACAGCTCATTCMGAGTTACTGAAATCACCTGCCTTCAGCTTCCAGCTCTTTGGACATAAATCATGAGCTCTYAGCTTTGAGGAGAAACTGTTCGGATTTTGTGTTGGAAATTGCTAGCACACACAGCCCATATTCCGTGTCCTTTTTGTTTTTATTGAAGAGGAGAGGATGTGGCTCATGGAACATCGATGGATCCGGGCTGCCTTGGCGTACACTAAGCAAGGGCTTGTTTTCACTGCAGCCAGCTAATGAGATCCTACTTTGACAAATGGCATAAACGCTATTAGAGAAATGAAATTTTTTATCTCACTSTTTATCATGAGTGGATTCAAGGTAA
Organism: Malurus melanocephalus; assembly: GCF_030028575.1. Lineage (NCBI taxonomy): Eukaryota > Metazoa > Chordata > Aves > Passeriformes > Maluridae > Malurus > Malurus melanocephalus. The sequence continues at coordinate 33,757 of NW_026623736.1, read as the reverse complement.
AGGCTCGTACGGAGGTAATCTCGAGGGATAACTTTGAGGTAAAGCGTACCTAGTCCTTATGAAACCCTTATCTGTTTACCTGCAGGCTTGTTTTGTTTCCCCAACTCAAGGCTGTTAGCTGAGGTGACCTGTGCCGTTTCAGTCCAATTACTTTCACTACACATGGGTGCAGGGAAGGTTGTTTTTTAGGCTAAACCTGGTGGAAACCGGCTGGGTTTCTTCCATATCCTTTACTTCTAAAGTCGTGGAGTCACTTTACTCTTCTCCTGTGTCAAAGTGCTCAGATTGGACCCTGTTGACCTCCTCAGTGGCAGCATTGATAAGGAAAGAGTCACTRGAAGAGGAATTTGTGTTTCATTCTCTTAACTTGCTGGTTTGGGTGATGGGCATTATAGGCAGCAAGGTTTTGTCACTCTGTCCATCTCGCTGCAGCTCTT
>NW_026623736.1:0-33282 GCF_030028575.1 Malurus melanocephalus | reverse complement strand
GGTAGTTCTCTTCTTCAGCCTCTTGGATATTCTCTTTTTTTTTTTTTTTTGAAGCCCTCTGTGTGTTCCAAACCTCCCGTTCCGCTGTGAGAGCCTGCAAACATGTGGTTTTTCCCTCTTTGTCACCTGGGTGTGCAGCCCTGGCGTTCCAGCTGGCTGTTCCACACCTYGGTGTCCTTGCACAGCCACTGCACACATCTCCAAAACCTCACTCCTGTTTCTTTTGGCTGGAATAAACAGCAAACCCCCCATCCAGAGCYGGTGAAAGGCAATGGAAAAACCTTCCTTGCGTCAAATCGACGCCTTCCTTTCCAAACTGAAAGCCCTTGGCAGACATGGATGGRCTGAGCTGTGCAGCTCAGCTATGGCTCGCTGTCAGCTGTTATTGCCATCACACCAGTGAGGGAATGGGAAAGGAAGAAAACTTAACTGGTGTAGCTTGCTGGGGAGACCTGGATGAGCCAGCCCATCCCAATCTCTTGTGACAGCTGCCAGCCCCCAAACCAGGGTGCTTGGAGCCTCCAGGCTCTGCCAGGAGTTCCTGCCATGCTCTGGCTCCACAACCATGGGCACAGACTGTCACCTGTTGTCCCCAGCGCCTCTTGTTCGCCATCAAACCATGTCTGGGTGCATCTTTTCTTGGGGCATTGCCATGAATAACCCTTTACAAGCTCTGTGGACACAGTCCCTGGCCTGCTTTGCCTCACAGCTCACATGAAACCTGTAAGACTGTGCTTGTCTCCTCTCGTATCRTTTCAGTGTTTTAATTGCATGAACTGGAAGCTGCTGCTCCAGTKCTTGGTGGGGGAACTTCACAAGGCTTTAATCATTTGCTAAAAAGCTTTCAGGCTGCATTACCATCTCTTGGCTCTGTGTAATGGAGAGCCTGTGAGTTGAGAAACCTTCAGAGGAGTAACTCAGTCTCTGGTTCGGGTAATCCAGAGCTGCCACAGCTTTTCCTGGCGAGGGCAGGAAGCAGTGAAGCAAAGTGGAGCCCTATGGGATGCTGGCAGGAGCTTGGCAGCCTGTGACCAGCTCCTGCAAGGCTCTGTGCTGGCTCTGAGCTCCTCGTGGTGCTCTCCTGGTCACCCCAAGTGCCAGCTTCTCCTCCTGGAAAGTGCCCAGTGGGGATGGCTCAGCCAGCAGCTCTGCGGTGTCAGCTTTCTGTGGTTTAGGGCTTGCAGAGGTGAGAGGTGATGCTCCCACCCTACCCAAGGGACAGCAAGAGATGGCATGTGGGGTAAAGGCTGCTGGATGATCTRCTGGCCCCAGAGGAGGAGCACAGCTGAGGACTGGTGGTTCATAGCACAGAGGAGATGATGGATGGGAAGTGCACAAGGGACTGGTCTGCTGAAGGCCAGAGGAGAGAAGACACCCATTATCTGCCCGTGTTGGGAATCACCGACCAGCGATGGGCACTGGATGGGCACACGGGAGTGGACACAGCCCAGCTCAGCCCTGCCTGTCTGCCAGCCCTGCCCACGGGGTGGCTTTGGAGCCCTGGTGGGTTGAGGACCCTGTCCCAGGGCCGTGTGCCACCCCAGGACTGGCCTGGAGCTCACACCAGCACACAGAGGAGTTCTGTGCCTCGCATCGGGCACCCGCTGTGCCGGGAACGTGACTGCAGGGAGGTGATGGCTAATTGCTGCAGCGAGTCAAGGACTGTTTAAGCAGCTAATTAATTCCTCCTAATCAGCCCTTGATCTGTTGAAAACTGCATGGCATTATCTCCTCTGCTGCAACACCTTGATAATTCCTGTCTGAATGGCCTTCACGGAGAACATATTTAAATAAACTCAATAGAGATTTCAGACAGATAGCAACTATAATTACCAGCTTGTACAAATTAAAACCGTGGTTTGTTCTGTTCTTTTTCTCCTGCCTTCGCTGCCCAGAGCTCCTGCTAATCATGTTCCTGCTGCCAGTGGCACGCAGGTCCCTGGGGCGTTTCCTGCACATGCCTTTGGAAAGCCTGTGCCTGGTGCTGGGGTGGGCTGATGTGGCTGCACATGGGCACATGCCAGCCTGGAGCGGTGTCATTCCTGTGCCACGGGCTCATTGTTGTCCTGTGAGCTGAAGAAATAGCCCCCCCTCTTGGGGCTGCCTTGCAGGATCCTCCCCAAGACCAGCCCCTCCTAAGGTTTGCAGCTTCCTGGAAATGTAGATTTTTTCTCACCTAGGAGGGACACACACACTCACACAAAGCGATGCAGGTTTTCAGCGTGGCCACAGTGTTCACCTGGTGCTGTTGGTGCTTCCCTTTGGCACTGGGCTGTCTGCACTGAGTGCTGCTGGCTGCAGCAGGGCTCCAGCGCCAAGTTAGGAAGGATAAGGTTCATTTCACACTCATTTCCTCCATGGCCTCTTGGGACAGCCAGAAAAGCTGGGACAGCCAGAAAAGCTGGCTCCTCTGGCATTTAGCAAAGGTCAGCCAGCCCCAGTGCTGGCATTTCCATTGCAGCCAGCTCTGCTTGCCTGCCTGCTCCTGGGAGCACCACAGACAGGGTCTGGGTGCTCAGGTAAATCTTCTTCCTCCCTGATGTTAGAGAAATGTAATAGCTGTGAGCAATTCCAGCATCAGAGCAGTGACAGCGAGCAGAGAATGTCCTTATGCTTTAATGAGGCATTACAGGGAATCAGAAAGGAAAAACTGATTTTTAGTAATGGGAGCAGCTCGATGCYTCTGCTCTCTGTGGGTGAAATGAGGGTAATATCAGGTTCCCTGCTCTTTCAGCAGGTCATGAACCAGCTGGGTCTTGTCTTTCCCGGTGGGAGAGGCTCACATGGAGTCACCTAAGCCCAGAGTCAGGGATTCTCCTGCCCCAGAATCCCAYAGGAGAACTAATCCCCATGGCTGGCCTAGGAACGGTCAGACTGAGGGAGAAATTTATTCTGTTGGAAGAAATTCTTTACTGTGAGGATGGTGAGGCCCTGGTTCAGGCTGCCCAGAGGAGCTGTGGCTGCCTCACCCCTGGGAGTGTCCAAGGCCAGGCTGGACAAGGCAGGGGGGTGGAATGAGATGAGTTCAAGGTYCCTTCCAACCCAAACCTCTCCATGATTCCATAAAAAATAATTTACTCAGTTTGGCTTTGTCTGAAGGCTTTTATTGAGTTGGGGCTGGATCATCCTTGTATCCAGGCGTGCCCTGTGCATATGCATCCTATTGGGACTAGGACTCAAATGTACCCTGAAGAGCTCATTGTTCTTCCTTGTGACTTTTCATGGAATTTCTGACTTCTGGAGCCCTCAGCAGGTTGCTTCCTGGGATAGGGCAAATTTTTTCATGCCTTTTTCCAAACCAGATTTCGACACTGAATGTCTTCATACCAACTGTTTGTTCAGGGCAAGAACATCCCAAGAAATGTGCAGAGCATCTCCCCAGGTGGATGATGGTCCAGGATTTTGCAGAACGTGGACCCAGCCTCTCTAYCCCACTCCCTTCAACCCTCCAGTGCCTCAGTTTCCCTTGTTTTGAAGGGAGCTGCTAATCCATCCCAGCCTCCCAGGAATGCCACAAGGTTAAATTCACAAGTTCCTGCACATTTTCCTTTGGGTACCATGGTGATGGGGCGATGTGAGGACATAAAATGACTCGATTTACATCGAGATGCAAGGTGTCCCTTTGTCCTGAGCCTTTGGGCTATCTGGTTTCGTTGCCCATCTCTGGGACGAGCCAGATATAGCAATGGAGTCACATGAAACAGCACAAAGGCTTCAATTCAGAGCTGGGGCTGAGCAATTAAAATGTAGCATGTTCAGAAGGCAGCTTCCCTGGATGGCAGACAAAAAGAATCAATTTCCTTCAAACAAATACTAAATATTAATGAGAGGCCATGGTCTGCCATGCACACAGAGCTGGAAAGAGCGTTTCCCGTTGATCACTGCGGAGGCAGGTTCGTGAGATGAAATTGCTTTTTGAATGGATTTTTGTGGCCTTTCTCAGGGTGGCTCGTGGTTTGACTGCCTGGAAAAGAAAAGGAAACTCAGAGCATTTTCATTTTCCATCAGGGCAGGCACTGGGGATGTGTCCTGGTGCTTTCATTTTTGTTTACGCACTTGCCCGAGTGGTTGGGGAAATGGCTCGGATCAGTTGCGTAGAAATCAGCCCCAAATTTACGTCTAGAAGGAAGCAATTCCCTGGGAACATCAGGCAGCTGAGCCTGCCCCTGGAACGGCCTGCCAAAGGCAGAACATGGGACCCAAGAGCATCCCCAGCTTTGCAGCCACATCCGCTCGTTGATTTATTTCAATAACGAGCAGTGGGGGAAACATTAAAAAAATTACTTGCAGCCCTCACCAAGTATCCTAAAGTGAAAGCAGAGTGTTGGGASCTTTGGAAAAGGATTTTTTTTTCTATTGCTTTGACCCTTGGGTAAGTCAGGAAACTTTGCATTAACTCCAGTTCCAAACTTGGAGTTGGAAGAAAAATAAAAATGCTCCTCTCCCTCCCTCCCTKTCCAGGACACACAGCCCTGATGTGGGGCTTTTCTTGCCCCTGGTCAGCACAGCCTCAGCTGGGAGGGCAGACAGCACACTGGGAATGGCTGCAGCCTCCTGGGAATCTGCTGGTCTCAGCCATGGAGGATGCTGGAAGCATTTTGCATCCGTCACGCAGTAAATAATAACGCGCCGGCTCACGGTTTTATAAAACCATTAAGGCAGCTGCGTAGCCGTGGGTCGATCGAGTGCTAATATTAGCTGGAAATGACTAAAATTAGAAAATTAGAACCAAGCCAGAACTAATTAGTTGTTCAAGGAATAGAACCAGAACCGGAACTAATTAATTGTTACTGAAATATCGCCGCGGGGCCCGGTGGGTGCCGCTGCTTCCAGCCCGGCGCTCTGCTCAGGATGGCTCCTGTGTGGGCTCAAAAATGAGCCTGGGGTCCCATCCGAAGGCTGTGACAGCTAAATAAGAGCTGGCAYCTCAGTCCCAGCTGTGTGAGGCAGCACGAACTGGGCTGTGCTGGGAGCAATCCCTTCACAGCCGCAGCAACTGCTGCCTGAAGGGCTCCGAAACGCATCCCCTCATCCCGGCATCACCGCCCAGATGTGCCTTTCTAAAGGTGAGGGTGATCACTGCGACCACCTCCATGGCTCCCAGTGGCACACCAGCCCTTCCCTGTGATCCCAGCAGCCCTGCCTTCCCCTTCAGCTCTGGCTCTGCTGCTGCTGAGATGCTCTTCAAAGCTCCCCGAGTGAGCCGGGAGCTGCCATCCATGCAAACGCCGCCAGAATAATTTCCAGGGAATTAGGAAGCTGGTAGAGATAACTGGCACGTGGCTGCATTTTTCCATCTGTGACTCAATCACCTGGTGGTCACTTCTTTTTACTTTCCAAAGGTGGTAATGCACCTTATATTTCTTTTTCCACTCTCTCAGCATTCAAACAGCGGCTCCGATTTTAGCAGCAGYGTGACGCACGGTGTTTTAAATTCAATTTAGAATACAAACTATTTATACCAGCCAGAAAAAGGCAGTGAAGCAGCTCTCTCTGTCATGAGTGGATTTGTAATTTCAGAGCAATCATTGCATAACTAATTGAATCAGCTCTCAGCATGTGAAATCAGTGCCCCTGCTTATCAGAGGTTTTCATCGTTCCCCCCTCCTGAAGCCAGCAGTCCCCCTCCACCAGCAGCACTTTGTGCTTCTGCATCAGYCTGGGAAGAAAGCGAGACCTGCAAAGCTGCCTTTTTCTGCTCAAATTGAGCCAATAAATTACCAAATACATTCAGAGCAGATGAAGAGCTGGGTTGCAGGTGCCCCCAAAAGCTGCCCAGGCTCCATGCGAGGGAGTGAAGTGCATTTGAAGCTAATCAAGTGCCAGCCATGTCTGAGAAGCAAATTGGTGCCGAGATGTTCTGCTGACTCCCACTTCCTGCTTCATTGCCCAGGTGTGCTCTCTGTCCTTGGCTGGAATTTCGGGTCTGATGTCTGATCCAAACCTCCGGTTTGGCGCCTGAAAACAGAGCCTAAGAGGGGTGATAAATATAGCRACGGCTTTCTGAGGGATGCAGGAAAGGTAGAGAACAAAGCAGCAGTGAGGGTTTTCATCAGCTGGGAGTGCTGGGCTTGGATTTGGTGGCTGGGTGGATCTGCTCCTGCGAATTTTGGGAGCAGCTCCAGCCAGCTGCGTGCAGCAGCCTCCCAGGGTGAGAGGTCCTCTCCTCATCTGTGGGGAGGTTTGGGCAGGGGCCCATCAACATCTGCAGAACAGGGAGCTGAAGGTGGGAGCCAGGGAAAAGTGTGGTGTGGAGGATGGTAACGCCTCCCYGGGGATGTGTGGATGTGCTGTGTGTGGCTGTGTGAGTCCTGGGCTGGGATGGGTGAGGAGGGCCAGCTAAACCTCAGTGGCTGCCACTGCTAAGGAAGGCTAAGCTGGTTCAGCTGGTACAAGTAGAAGCAAGGCTGGCAAGTGTTGTCTTGGAGAAGCTCGAGGGAGGGCTTTGCAAACTTTTCTGGATGTGCAGAGGGAGGGGTTGTACCTGCCAGGTGTAATCTCTGAGACTGGATGTGGGAGATGACACAGCCCAGAAAATGAGAGCTGAGCATCCCTGTGTTACATCCCCTGCTCAGGGATTTGTTTTCCTTCCAGGAGGGCAATATTAGGATCCATGTCAGGGGCCTTTCATTTTTGGTCAGGGGACGGCCCTAGCAATGCTCTCAGCCTTGTTGGACACATGCCCAAGCCTCATATAACCCAAAACTGATGTGTAGGGTGTTTTTGGAGGTTTTTCCCCCATGAAGCTGTGCTTTGATCCTACTGGCTGACCTCATGTGCAGGGGCACATGCAATGCAAGCAGGGTCTGGCAGAGGTGGGAGAAGGAGCTGCCATGCCCAGCCTTGGTTCAGCCACATCCCATCGGTGGCCTCCGCTTGTTTCTCACACAAAGCCACTCAGACAAAACGTCCTGAGTGTGCAAGGCCAAGGCTGTGGGATTTGTACTCCTGGGGCAGCGTGTTCCAGGCACCCCAACCACCCACTTTGTTTTGCCTTGTCTCTCCAGGTAGCCAGATGGGAGCACAAAACACGAGCGCTCAGCCAAGTGTTCGGCTCTGCCCGTGCTGCCTGTTACTGCCTGGGCGCTGTGATCCTGCTGCTCAACTGTGTGAGGAGCCACTGGTAAGGAGCTCATCCTGCTGCTGTGTGCCCATGGGGAGGAATGCCCCTGCAGAGTGGGGGGAAAGAGGGAYGTTTGCTCAGAGGTGTTAAATCCGGCCCCAATGTATCGCTTTTCCACGGCTGGGTAACTTCAGGCAGCGGCAGATTTATTCCAGGATTTGTAATAAAGATGAGGAATGCAGCAGCATGGCCAAACCCATCAGTTTCACCAGTTGTTAAGTGTCACAGTTTTCCTTGCTCTGCTCCCTGGGGATGTTTTCCCCTCTCCTATGAGCAGCCCAGGTGACAGGAGGGCTGTTTACTCAGAATGGATCAAGTGTAACGGCAGAATTTTTTAATTTTCTTGCGAAGATCACAAACAAAATTAAAGCTGCTTTTAAGAAGCCGCAGTTTCCTGTGCAGAAGAGCAGGATTACCTGTGCACTTAACAAACAGTCTCTTGAAGCTCTTATCTGCTATCTCTAAACACAACCTGTGCTGGCTAATAGTACAGTATGACTGATACACCATACTCCATGGGAATATGTCCTTTAACGTTCCYAGTGCAGCAGAGAGGTTTTACTGCAGAAGATTTCCTCAATGCCAGCAATTTATCTGCGATCTGGTAGGCTTTATCTCCACCGCTGTTAGGAGAGACAGACTCACTAAATTCCCAGATTCAATTATACCAGGGTCAGAGCTAATGGGTTGTTTAGTACCCTGGGTAATTTCCCAGGCGAAGAGTTCTCAGGTTAGAATTTGCACATGTATTTAARAGCTCTGCTTTCCTGGAAATGACACCAGGACCTGCCCTTGCCCTTGTGTTTGTCCCAGCTACTGCTGATGGCAGAAACTGAAAGAAAGCTTGCAGTGAATGAGGCTGTAATCGAATGCAGAGGGCATGTATGTGTGCTGCTGATGCCTTAGTGACACAGCGGGCTTGGATTTTGCTGGGGAATGTCTAGACAGGTCTCTTGCACAAATTACAGTCACTTGTTGTCTGGGAAGCAATGCAAAGCCATGTCCTTGCCTTTAATTAAAAGCTTGGCTGGTGGAGGGACAATCTCCATTCCCTGCGGTCCTGCTGGCTCCTGGGTCAGCGAGACTCAGGGTCACAACAAGGCACCGAGGGGGAGCTGCTGGGAGAGCCCAAATGGCCTCGTGTGTGCTGTCCCTGTGTCACTCTTCACCCCTGGGAGCCCTACCAGGGCTGGCTCTGCGCTGTCATGAGCCTCTCAGGGCTGTGGGACTCACTGAGTTTGGCTCCTTTTCCCAAAGGAAGCAGCAGGATTAATCCAAGGGGGTGGAAGAGCCCCATTTGGACTTTGGGTTTGGAGGAGAGGCTCTAGAATAGGGCAGCTCAGCCCCAGCAGAACACAGGTGACCTGCCAGCCCACCTGATGGGCCAAAGCCTTTCAGAGGATTGCARTAGGAAATTTATTGTGCCCAGATGTTTCCATACAGCTGCATTATTCCCTCCCCTTTCCTTGGAGCTGAAGTTGGCCTGAGTGATGGCCAGCAGGCTTTGGATGCTGTTCAGGCGAGGCAAACCCTTAATTGTGGGAAGTATGGGGTCCTTTAAGGGTCACCATCAGGGCAGCAGCTGCTGGAGTTGTCCCCAAACACACCTGAGAGACTCACTGCCTCCATTCCCAGCTCAGAGAGCCCTCCAGGGTTGCCCAAGGCTCATTCTCCAGCCTGGAGAGCTTTTTCTGCCTGAGAAGGATTCCTGCTGCCCCTCACCCTCGCATGGCCATGCCAGCCAGGTCCAACCCAGGGATCTCTGACCAGAGGGGCTTCATGTGACACTGTCACTGTCATCTCAGTGACCACTGATGCTGCCAGAGACATTTCTCACCTGCTCTTGCTATTTTGCTTTTCCCTTTATTTTATTCTCTGAATCACTTGTGCTGGAGCAGGTTTTCTGCTCCTCAGCCCCTCRGAATCAATCCTTGCACAGCAGCCAGGGTTGCTCGTGCAGAGCGTGAGGGCTGCTGATAGCGAGCAAAAAGGCAGCCTCAGGGGTCTTTCCACCCCCAGTGCTGTAATCCAGCCTTTACAACTCCTCTCTTCCTGCTCTGGGGACTTGTTACGTGGGTGGGGGCTGCCAGGGAGCGGTGAAGAGCCCAGGGGATGTTTCTTTTGGTTTTAAAAGCCTGCTTCCTTTTTGCAGCTGAATTTTTGAAAGGCTCCAAGCTGGGGGCGGAGGAGGGGAGGGCAGAGCAGACAGAACTTTGGGAGCGGGTTGGCATTTTGGCTGACAGCACTTGGGAGCTGGAATGTGTGTCTGCTTCACCACCCTCCCCACACTGAATCTGTGCTTGGCCTTTCCTCAGCCCAGCACCCTGATGCTCTCGTGCCAGAGCATCAGCTCTCAGCTCCAAAAGGATACCTTGCGTGTAARAGGAGGGATGTCTTTGTGCTCAATTAAGCAATTAGATGCTTCCCAGCTCCCAGCTTCATTATCAGCCTTGGCTTGCTATCCAGAGTGACCTGTGACCAGGGGGGACCTGCTTAGTCAAGTGCACAAGACAAGCATCCTTAATTGCTTTGGTGCAATGATTATTTTCATTACAGCAGTTTCTTTCTGTAAGAAGCAAGGAACTTCCATCACAGAGGCTCTTATCTGTGAAAACAATTCCTGAACTTTTGAACTATCAGCACTGCGTGCAGTTTGTGACTGTTATCTGTGTGACATGGGACGTGACAACCTTCTGTGTCCTCCAGACTCGCATCCGGTGCCGCTCTCTCCTCCCTCACCACGTTTTTGGCATCTTTCCCTGCCTCAGTTTATTCACAATCAGCCACTGGCACTGCCTCCAAACCTCCTGCATTGCCTTGGGCACACCCTGGCACGTTCCCCACCCTTGGGCAGGTGCCCAGGGAGCTTCTGAACTTCCCATCTGGCGGGTCTGGGGATGTTTGCCTGAGCTGAAAAGCAGCACCCAGGTGCACAGCCAGACTGGGGGGGCTGCAGGGAGTTGGGGTACCCAGGGCTGGGGTGGCTCAGTGGGAGCRAGTCCTGCAGAGGCTGTGCCAGCAATGCTGTTGGTGGCATCGTGCTGCAGGCTGKCATCAAGTCCTGCGTTGATGCCACACCCCTCCTCTGCGGATTTCTCTCATGGAGCTGATGCTTCCAAGAAATAAACCCACCTTGGATGGGATTTTGCCTGGAAAAGGTGTTGTTTGTCATTGCTGGGTAGGGCCTCTCACCTTGCGCTCAGTCCTGTTTAATTTTGTGAGCTGGCACCATAAATGAATGTGCTGTAAATGGCATCAATCCCACAACCCAGTGGCCCTGTGTGCAGAACTGACCAAGTTTGATAACGGGARTCGAGCTTGGCCTGGCAGAGCTGATGCCCCCTCTGAGCCACAGTGCCAGAAATCTGTAAAGGCTGTTCGGGAAAAGCCCCAGGGAGCCAACAGCACCTCCTGCCCACAGCATCCAGGCGAGGAAACCACACAGCTCCGATGTGAAACCGGGGGAGAAGCTGCCACAGCCCCCAGCTGACCTAAATAACACACACACCCCAGTGCTGTCAGGAAAGCAAAGTCATTATTGGCAAAAGAAGCTGTGAGGATGATGAGCAGGCTGACAATTGCCAGCGGTATCGGCAGGACGATTTCAGTGCTGTTGAGGTTGCTGTTTTCAAATGAATGAGATCTTTTGTTGCAGCGTGTGCTGCTGGGCACCACCGGATGGTTTTTATCCCCGTTGCCCCCTTTAGCCAAGAGGAACAAAACCTCAGGCATGGGGGACAGGGCAGCATCCCACACAGTGACTGTGGCACCTTGCAGTGGTGGCCACTGTCACCAAAACCCTGGCTGCCCGTACCACTGCTGCGTCCTGCTGGCCCTTGGCCCAATTCTGCTCCAATTGTGCTCATCAGCCCCAGTTTCAAGGCTGATTTTTGGGATCAGTCAAAGGGAGCACTGCWGGGCTGCTCCCTGCAGCGACCCAGTTTGCTGGACGAGGTCTTTGTCCTCCTTTGGAGGAGAGGGATAACAAAATACACTTGGTGGGGGCCACYGAGAGATGGCCCCTGCAAGACCTAGAAAGCTCAGCTTCTCCTTTTGTACAATATTCCCAGGGYTTCTTCCTGCTCCATGTGGCCTTTGGGGTTGCAATTTGGACTGTGGCTTGTTATGTTTTCTSGTTGTATAAATGAGCACCTGATGTGCCAACCTGGCTGCACATCCCGTCCRTGTCCCAGYCAGAGGATCTTCTGCTTTCCCTCGYTCCCACTTCCTTCCTGTGAACCCACTGCAGAACCACTTTGAGTGGTTTTCCAGTTCATGTGGTTTATTATGTGGTAGATGGARAGAGGAGAGATTCAAACTAGATACAAGGAAGAAATTTTTTATGAGGAAGTGTTTTATGTGGAAACACAGGTTGCCCAGAGAAGCTGTGGCTGCCACATCCCTGGAAGTGTCCAAGGCAAGRTTGGATGGGGCTTGGAGCAACCTGGGATAGGGGAAGGTGTCCCTGCCYRTGGCAGGAGGTGGGACTGGATGARATTTAAGGGTCCTTCCAACCCAAACCATTCTGGGATTCCCATGGAGCTTTGATAAGATTTCTGAGTGTCTGAGAAAGTGCCTCTCTGTTTTTGGGAAGGGTGGGCAGAACAATGCCTGCTGTCCTGGCTGCTTCCATCCTGCCAGGAATTAGCCAAATCTGCCAGTTTGGCTGGAGCAGGGTTAATGGATTTGGGCTTTTCCCAGTTGGAGTGTGTTTGCTTCTGTCATCACTCTTCAMACTGGCAACTGTGGGGAGATGTCAGGGGAAGCCCCATTTCCCCATTTTCCTTTTGCCAAAGCTGGAGGCACCGCTCAGGCCCCCCCTTGGGGACAGCCATCCTCATGACAGCAGCCAGGGATGTGATCAAAGTAGGTCGCAGCCTCTCCACCCTCCCCTGTGCTGGGAGAGAGGGATGGATAGATGCTCCTCACCATGGCAATCGCTCCGCTCGGCACAGAAGCAATTCCAGGTACTGGGACAAAGCCTGGCTCTAATTGATGTCCTCTTGGGCGCCGAGCTGCGCCGCTGCCTTGTCGTGAGCCTGAAATAAAYGCTGTCACCAACGTGACTCAGAGGCACATGGAGGAAGGGACTGGTTTCATGACAGACCGAAATGTGTCGTGTTTCAGAGGCTCCCTAGCAAGGGAAATGCCCAAAACCTTGTCCTTCCCTGCCAGGGAGGGTGAAACACAGCCAAGGAGGCTCCCTCRCCATCAAGGAGCAGTCGTGGATGCCGGAATAATTGATGGCTCCGTGCTGCTTGTCATGGCCCAGCGTCATAAATGCTTAAAAGGTTTATTTACCAATTCTGAAAACTCCTGAGCGCATCATGTTTAATGCAAATAGAGAGTGTGTTTAGGAAGATAGAAACCATTCCTAGAGGGAAAGGCAGTCCATTATCTCCGTGCAAACACCTCCCTCTCTAGCTGTAAGCCAAACAGCAGGGAATGAGCAAGACATGCTGATGAGAATAACTAATGCAGGCCTATCCGACCATGGAAAGGAAGGATGGGATCACCTGGAGCAGGAGAGGCAGCTCTGCCAAAGCAAACCACACCATGTGCTGGCTGCAAAACTTCCAGTGCTCATCCCCAGCCAAGCAGTTCATGCTCTTGCAGCCGCCTTTATTCTGTGTTTTGAGACAGAGTCAGGTCACCAGGATCAGATAGAGGAGCCCCACAGATGTGAGAGTGTGAATCCAGCTCACCCAGAGCAGGAAGGAAGAAGCTCTGAGGGCTTTGCTTTTGCTGTATCTCTTTCTGCTTTGCCATCTCTTTGCCMAGGTCTGGGATCCAAGTGGCTTCCAGCTCAACACTGCTGTCCCAGATTTGCCTYCCTGGGGATCAGCAAATTGCTGTAAAATCCTTCCTGGTGCTGCTGCCCTCTGGGTAGGTTCTGGTTGGATGTGGAGCCAAACYCTCACACTGTGAAAGGCACATCCTCCTCTGTGTGAGTGAAGAGCTGCAGAGCATCCCCAGGGATGTCACGGTGAGCTTTGGGTGCACAGCCAGGCCAGGATTCCTCAGGCAGAAAGGCMCATCCCTGCAGGGAGATTGTTTTCCTCCCAAACCCAAGCAGTGCTGGTAGCAGGGAAAAGGATTTTTTGGCTTCCTCGTAGAGGAGACTTGTGTCATTTAAAAACAAACAGAGATGATGCAAAGGGATGTGCAGCTGCTGCTGCTTCACGGTGCAGCCAGATTTGMGTCTTCCCATCAGAAATGATTTTAAGCTAAGCCAGAGTGAGCCTGGTGAGCCCAGGGAGCTGTGCTGGGCACTGGAGGAGGGCCAGCCCTGGGGACCGTGCCTGCATCGCCTGGGGCCACGCTGTTGTTCCTCTGTCTGTGCTTGGCTCCCGGGAAAAGGAATTTCCCTGTAATTTCCAGTGTAAATCACCCAGACACTGTGGTTTTGCTCACTTCTGAGCATGTTACATTAATTCCGTGTTTTGTTTCCTAGCTCCAGTCCAAAGTGATGATTAAATGTCTTGCTCTGGAGTCATAAAAACTCATTAACATTAGAAAGCCTAGCAGGAACAAACTCCAAAGAGAACCAAAAAATATCATCCAGGTCCCTAAACCATGGAGTTTAAGTATTRTCCTGGCCTTGCTTGCAGCATGAGCTTGCCATCAAGCCTTTGAAAGATGTGTTTCCAGCCGCCTGGCCTTCAGCCACGCAGGCAGRACTGTCTCTCTCAGCTTTTATTTGGGCAACAGAGAAAATCCAGGGGTTAGCAGGGCTTAGGGAAGGTGGCCACCAGGGAAATAAAACTATCCCAAGCCCTGCAGGTAGCATTATGGAATCACTTTCCAGCTGAGGAGCCCAGATTTGTGGGCAGGAACAGCTCTCCTGGCCCTGGCAGTGGTGGCCAGAGGCGTGGGAGAGCTGTTATTGCACTTGAATTTTAGCCTCCAGGGTGCTCATTAAAAAAAGGCTCCAAGTTTCCTACCTCATGTGTCAACAACATGTGGAGAAACACTGTGTGGAGCTCTGCGGGTCTGTTATCTCCTCTGGTGTTATTAATGGTGTTTTTTTAATCACGGCATCGTCTCCTTTGCCGTGGCGCGTTTGTGTCGGAGCCGTGCGCTGTGCCGAGCGCTGCTCTGGGCAGAGCTCAGAGGGCTGAAGGGAGGGGTCACCGTTATTCTGATCACAATCGAGTATTTAGAAGGTCAGACCCGAAATGCCTGGCCCAGCCTGGAACGGAGGAGCTGTGTTCGCACTCGAAAACGCCTCGTCTCTYGTATTTTCCTCTCGCCGTTCCAATCCTCCCCCTGGCTGTCAGGCTCCAGCCGTGAATCACTCCTGGGCACGTGGCTAACACATGAACGCTGCAAAATATTTTGATGGAAGGGAACGGGGGTGGGAGCACGAGATAATTCAGCCAATTGTTCCCAGCCCTTCGAGTTCTGTGCCGAGGCATYGCAGCCTCCAACATTTGCAAGGGCGTCTGTCCCAGAGCTCTCAGTCATGAKGAAAACTGGGATTTGGTGAATAAGGCAAAGCTCTGGATATCACAAGTCAGTGGGGTTGGTATTTCCAGGAGTGAGCGAGRGTTGTGAGTTGGAATAGCTGCCCCAGATCAAGCCCTGCCTGCTCACAGCCTTCAGCTGATTGCTTTTCCCTTTGGGAGGTTGAGTAAGAAAAGGGATCTGGAGAAGGGACCTGCTCAGYAGGTTCCTCTCCCAAAGCTCCACTGGCTGATATTGGCTTTTAACAGCCTTTGTTGTCTCTCCAACAGCTTCACAGAAGCCATGAAGAGCCAGCCGAGGCTGGAGGGCTGGGACTACCACTGGACCTATTACTCAGGCTTGGCCATCTCGGCTGTAGGGACCTTGTTTGTCATCTCCAGTTTCTTAGCACTGGGATTCACCGGGACGTTCCTAGGTAAGCGCTGAGAATCCAACGGCTTTCCCAGAAATTGCGTGAAATCCTCACAGGGATCTCTTGCTAGGGCAGAGTCCTGTAGGAATTTCTTTGTCCTTGCCTTCCGGGCTGTTAGATTTGTCATTGTGATAGCMGAGCATGATGCAGCCCGGCTGTTACCTCAGTTACCTCGCCTGGAGAGGACACAGTGGCTTTACACAGCGAATCCCATCTCCTCCAGCGYTGAGCCTGGAGGTTTGGAGCATCTGCCATCCCAAAAACCCTCCAGAAAAAGGGACCCCAAGCTCAGGACCCCACGAGTGGCACCAGCACTGCGGTGTGAGCTGTCCAGCACCCACCTGCTTGTCACACGTGCTGAGGCAGGGTGTTGTTTGCTCTTCCCTCTGCAATAAACCTGATGTTCGTTGACAGATCCTTTTATCTGCCRCTTTATAGCAGAAGGCATTTTCCACTGTGCCTGCTTTCACATTTAGAGCGTAATTCTGCTGGTGTTGTTGACTTTAAAAACATGCCAGTATGTGTGGAATTCATAAAAATAAAGCAGAGACAGGAACAATAAATATCCAAGGAAAGGGGCAGCTCCTGCTGGCTGAAATAATCACAGTCCCAGCTTTGACACCTCATTTAGGCTGTGCTTTTGCAAGTGCTTTACAAACCAAATTCAATTAGCTCCTGTGGCGTCGCTAGGAAGAAGAGAGGGACGTAATAAGCCTTCCTGGTTTCAAGTGGAGTTGCAAAGAAATGTGTCGAGTTGGCCAAAATCCCGCTGCCAGAAATAGAGCTCAGCACTCCCAAACATGTGCCCTCACCCTCCGTGTGCAGCCTCGCTCCTGGCTCGCTGTCACACACCTGTCCCTCAGCTGGCGGGCACCAGCATCCTCCAAAATCACCCACAKCCCCCTGGAGTGATGCTGTGCCCGTGGAGACATGTCCAGAGAGGCCAGGCACAGGAGTACCCGTCAGCAAGAGCTGCCTGAGCGCTCCTGAAGTTCAGCCAGATCTGGACTTGTTTACGTAAATCCTGATTCATCCGACCAGGAGGATCYGCTGGACTTGAACCGCTGGGAAAAAGCAAACAAGTGAGTCAGGCTCAGCGTAAGAGGTGAGAGGGCCCCGTCCCTCGGATCTGTGTCCCCCAGAGGCAGGGAAGAGGTGGGTGTTAGTGGTCCATAAAAGGCATTTCTGCTCCATCCTCTCTGCTGGGCAGGCTCTCCCTGCGCCGGTGCCCTGGGCTGACACGGCAGGGACCGGCTCCTCCGCCAGCAGGGCGTGCTGGGCACCAGGGCAGCGCTGAGTCRGGGTGGGGACATGCCAGGACCGTGTGCTAATGCAGCCAGAGTGGCTCAGGAGCTCTGAACACTGAGGGATGGCCCAGCTGGAGCCCCCAGAGGATCCAACCTTGCACTGGTGATGGCTTCTCCACTCCATGAGTGCAGGTCAGCAGACTCTTACTGGAGATGTCCCACAGCGTGGTTTGTTACTCAGCCATGGGGAAGGCGATGGGTCTGCAGGTCTCTGAGGATCTCATGGGGGATATTTCCTTGCTCAGGACTCACTTGGGACTGGTACTTCCAAYATCTGTGCAGGATTTTAGTGCTGCACTGGCGCTGCTGGAGGAACAAGGACTGCAGGCAGCRAAGGGCAAGGAGGGGCATCCAGCTTCTCACTGTCAGCATCTGAGCTCAAGAGAAGTTTTCAGAGAGCATCTGACACACAGGCACTTCAAAAATTTCGGGGCTGTATTTGACCCTTCCTTTGTGGGTTTTCCTACAGCAGTGAGGGCTGAACAGGCAGGGCACAGGGTGCCTGTTGTATTCCTTCCTTACAGCACATTTAGGTTTTGGAGCAGCTGCAGAACACTTTGTCTCTCTGGTGTGGCTAACTGGTGCAGTGGGAGCTGTGAGTCACCCTCTCCAGCAAGCCTGGCTGTGCCACCCCATCTCCAGCACRGCAGCACCAGCTCCAGGTGCTGTTGGAGCAGCTGGACACGGCCCCTCTCCCTGCCAGAGCCATCCCTGGTGCCTTCACTGGAATTCAGGCAGCACTTCAGCACCCTCACTGTTTGCTGTTTCCCAAAAACAYGGGGATGAGGGTTTGGATTCTCAAGGCTGAGAGCATGAAGAGGCTGCTCTGCCTATTATCTCTCTCAAGCCCCAGTGACGTTTCTTCCAGCACTGACCAAGATTTCAGGTCAATCTGACTCCACCAAAGKCTGTTACTGGGCTGGAGAGGCTGGYRGCTCTCYGGGGTGAAGCAGAGATGGTGCTTYAGCCCAGCTYAGGYTCCAGGGGTGCTGGGRGMCCTTTCAGAGTGCACARAATGGCTTTTTACTGTGTGATCCCACCCTGTGCAGTGAGATGGCTGCACCATCCAGCAAAAAATAGCTCAGATGAGATGGCAAAGTCCCTCAGCTGGRCAAGGAGCTGATTCCTGATTCGAGKGCTCAGYAAAGGCACAGGAGATGCCCAGGTGCACACCCACAAGGCACAGTCCTTCCCCATAGCACCTCTCTGAACATAAAAACATACAAAACCACCTCTCTGGTGGTCATGTTCATTGACCTGTGCAGGTTTAGAGGCAGAGATTACGTTGGAAAAGCTCCTGGAGAGCTGCCTGTGTGCTCCTGCTCATGGGGAGCCTGCCTGGAGGGTTCCACAGCCCCACCAGTGCTGGGCACAGATAAGCCCCTGCCAACCCCATGGAGCCAGGGCTCTGTGTGAACCTCCTCAGTGCCATTTGGGGGGTGAGGTGCTCAGTGGCGAGGGTGGGCAGGGGATAATGAAGCATTTTGACACATAAGAAAGCACAGGAACGGGCTGTGGCAGGGGGGTGAYGCGTTCTTCCTACCAGAACAATCTCAGAGATGTATTGCCAAGTAACTGTGAGAACATATAGTATGAATACAAGGCAATTATCTCACTTAGTGGCCTGTAGTTAAAGCCCAAAAGCATTGTGTAATTGGGCAGGGGCTGTTTATCCTTAGAAATAAATGTTTTAGCACCATGTGGGGTCAAAGAAATTACACTGCGATCCAGGTAATAATAATAACCTTGAATAGTTTGCACTCCTGTAATGCCTTTCATCTGGATTTGTGAGCACTTTCTCACCATACATTAATCCTCACCACCCTCTGTGCTCCAAGAAAGACTGATGTTATGATCGGTGCACAATAGCACCGGGAGGGACGGAGGAGACCGGCCCAAGGTCAGGGAACGGGCTGGCAGAAGGGCTGGGAACACAACCCGGGGTGGTGGCAGTGCTCTGGCTGCTCCTCAGGGTCACTGCTTGTCCTGTGCAGTGGACATGGAGCATGGATCCTACAGGGGACAGAAGGGAGCAGAGCTGGRGAAGGGTTTGGAGCAGCTGAGGGAGCTGGGAAAGGGGCTCAGGAGGGATCTTGTGGCTCTGCACAACTCCCTGACAGGAGGAGACAGCCAAGTGAAAGTCAGGCTCGCTGGAAAAAAGGGGCAGGACAAGAGGAAATGGCCTCAGGTTGCAGCAGGGGATGTTTAGATGTGATGTCAGGAAAAAATCCTTCACTAAAGGGGTTGCCAAGCCCTGGCACAGCTGCCCAGGGCAGTGGTGGAGTCACCACTCCTGGAGGGATTTAAAAGTCGTGTAGATGTTGCCCCTTGTGAGAATCAGAGTTCTGCATCCTGGCCCTTTGCCCCCACAAAACGTTGCTCACGAGCTGCACATCTCCTCGTCATTTCTTTTCCAAGCTCCTTTCAGGAGGGGGAAGGATTACTGCGAGGTGGATGGGGGGAGCTGSTTGGATGCTGACAGTTCTGAAAGCTTTCCTCGTTACAGATGACAATCACCCATTATCATCGTCATCGTGCCGATAACTGAGCGTTTCGTAGGCAGACGTGCTATTTTCTGGAATTCGGAGAAATTCTCTGAACTATGAGATAAGGGTGACATTGTGGATGAGGGCATTTGGTCGTGATGGTCATGATTATAACAGCTCCAAACGCCATCACACGGCTCTGGGCTCATTTTCACATTAAAYGGATTTGATCCCATGCACTTGCTTCCTCGTGGAGTGGCGCCTGACAGGCGATTTTACAAATTAGAAAAGCAGAATTAAACAGTTGGGACCTCGAGAGCCRCGTCCTGATGAGGGATGCAGCTGCCATGACCTCACTGCCATGCAGGAATCTTTCTCGTGGGCAAAGAGCCCTTCCTGGAAAAGCTGATAGACACAGAATAAACAACCAATTTATTTGTTGATGTTTTCTCAGGCTGGAAGTCGGTGCTGAAACYCTTTTGCAGGGATGCCCTGTGGCACAGGGAGGGTATCAGTGTGCCAAACCCCCCTGTGACTCCCAGGCTCATGGAGCCTCACCAGAAGCTCTCTGCTTGCTCTTAGGTGATTACTTTGGCATCCTGATGGAGGAAAAAGTGACCAGCTTCCCCTTCAGCGTCCTGGATAATCCCATGTACTGGGGCAGCACAGCCATCTACCTGGGCTGGTCCCTCATGTGAGTACGTGCCCCTATAAACACCTCCGGTTTGTAGGGGGAATGTGGGGTCTGTTGGCAGGGAATGAGGCTGCACTGTGGACCAAAAATGGCAAAAAGATGTGCCCTCTGYGATRGCARAGAAAGYRCCACAAACCCTGACTTCTGGCTCCYTGKCTATTTTTGTGCGTGGAAAATCTTGTGCTGTCTTGAGACACTCGCAGCGTTCATCGTAGAAAAATAAATCACTGTGGAGAGGAGGCATCAGCAAACACTCTGCGGCTGAACCAGGTCCTTGGCAGGCTGTGCACGTGGAAAAATCAACAGTCCGGGCCAAATTCATGCGGGGTGTCACTCTGCAGGGGCAGGGCACTGAGGCTGGGGAGCAGTGTGACCCTGCAATTACTCTGAAAAAAGCAAAACGAGCCAAGCCACCCTTTCCCCCAGCGAACGGTGATAACACTTCCGAAACACTCCTCGTGTGAYACAACAGAGCTTAATAGCCTGCTTAGGAGGAAATGAATAGGCTGTAATTTAGCAGCAAATGAGCAATATACTCTATTCACTGTAACAAGTTTGATGTGGTTTTCATTTAATATCACATTTTATTTATTTGCCCAGGAGGAAAAAAAAAAAAAAACAACCAAAAATCCTTGCT
The DNA here is from genome assembly GCF_030028575.1 of Malurus melanocephalus. Lineage (NCBI taxonomy): Eukaryota > Metazoa > Chordata > Aves > Passeriformes > Maluridae > Malurus > Malurus melanocephalus. Next base: position 13,156 of record NW_026623736.1, on the reverse strand, counting down.
GTGTTACTTCAGAAGCCTGTGGAGTGTTGCAAGCCGTTATCACTGGGTGTTTTGCACTGGTGCTCCTGACTGTGACCACCTCTCCTCTGCTTGGGTGGGAAAATGAAGTGCTTTGCCACTTTGTGGTCATTTTTTTCAGCCATGTGTGCAGCCCCTGGTAATAAGTAAAGCTGATGGTTTCTCTCCTGTCTCCAGTGAGCCTTGCTGCTGTTCATTCTGCCCTTGCAATCCCCTTTAGTGCTGTCTGGGTTCCCTGTGTGGGGCTGTGTCCCTGGCAGAGCCACGGTGCTGGATGGGGTTTAAATCCCAGGAAATGGTGCAGAGGGAGGAAATGCCGGGCAGGAGAGCTGCCCACAAGGTTGGCAAAAGCACCAGGGAAACGTGGATATTGCTGGGGAAAGTGGGGCAGAGCTGGGGGCAGGAGGAGTCCCCCYCACACCACACCATGACCCCCACAGCAGCACAGAAAGAGCAATTTGACCAGGAGTAATGAAAAATATATTTTTATTTGTTTTAAGATCAGCATCAAACTATTTCCTAAAACCTTTGCACAATCCACTGAACCCTCCTGAGCTGTTTCWGTCGAAGAATCCCTTCTTCATCCTTCTCACTGTGAACTTCCACCACAATTCTGGGSAAGAGCAGCTCCAAGCAGCAGTGATTGCCTCCTTTTTCTCGTTAAAAGGCTGCCACCATTAAGGCCGGCGAGGCGTGACAAATAATTGCAGTGAACAAATTACTGGAGCTGTGCAAAGTGGCACCAAGACACCGCCCACCTGCCTGGGGGAGGCTCAGCACAGCCCTTCTCACCGTGGTTTTTGGCTGTTTCTCTTCCCTGGGATCTCAGTTCATATAATCACAGAGTCATTCAGGTTGGAAAAGAATTTTAAGATCATTGAGTCCAACCATTAACCCAGCACTGCCGTGTTCACCACTAAAATGTGTCCCCAAGTGCCACATTTACATGGTTTTTAGAGTCCTCCATGGATGGGGACTCCACCACTGCCCTGAGCAGCTGTGCCAGGGCTGGGCAGCTCTTCCAGGGAAGAAATTTTCCCCATATCTAACTTAAACTTCCTGTGGGGCAGCTTGGGGCCATTTCCTCTTTTCCTGCTGCTTGTATCCCTGGCTCCACTCTCCTGGCAGGGAGTTGGAGAGAGTGAGAAGGTTCCCCCTGAACCTCTTTTCCCTCCAGGCTGAGCCCCCCAGCTCACCCAGCTGTTCCTGGTGCTCCAGACCCATCCCCAGCTCTGGACATTCTCTTTTGGCTGATTTTTTGGGAGGTCCCAGGGCTTTCAGAAGATGTCAGGTGTCTGCCATCAGGCCAGGGATGATGTCCTGCCTCTGTGGCAGCAGGAGGGATCCTGGAGGAATCCGGCCAGAACTAAAACACTGGGCACATTTTGTCCTCTCTTATGCATCAYACTCCATATCATGGCATCAGAGCCCAAAGGATTGATCCATTTTCATCCAAAAGGGATGAAAACACATCATACAAACCAGCTGTCCTCTGACTCCAGCCTTAAAAGCATCAAGTGGGGTGACAACCCACAGCCATGGGGAGCTGCAGCAAGGCTGGGGACAGACAGATTTCCTACCCCAAAAAAATGTCCTGCCAGGAAAACAAAACCTTCCTGACTGATTCATCATCACTGCTACAATGAGATGTGGCCCAAAATGTAGGTCAAACTCGTAAGAGGAGGGGAACAGTTCACCCAAATGCTGCTCATCACCTGTGCCGAGCAGCCTGGTTTCTCCCACAAGACAAATGGAGCATTCACCACGTGGGGACAGCTTTGTGTRCCTCTGGTAGGGAAGTGTTCTAACTCACAGCAACAGGCTGGGTAAATCAGAGCTGGAGCTGCAGCCAAATGATGCAATTAGAGGTCTTGCTGTCAACAAACAATCATGTAAATTTGTTCTCTCTGATAGGAATCAAGGAGACATGACTAAGCATGTAATAGCAGGGGGTTGGGAGAGAAAGAAGTTACCCGAAGCTTCCTAATGAGGGAAGGAGTTATTASAGAATGAGAACAGTGAAAAGGTGGGGATTTGTGGGTGCCTCTCCAGGAACTGCTGAGGCCAGGTGGTACCCAAAAGTGGCTTCAGTGAGAGGTTTAGGTAGTTCAACCTCTCTTTGCAGGTGTGTTTTCCCAGCAGYACAAATCACCTTGCATATCCTTTTATAAGGATAAACATCCTTATGAAATCACAGAATGGTTTGAGTTGGAAGAATCCTTAAAGCTTATCTTAATTGTCCCCCTTAAYTAGGACACTGGTGATTGCCTTTAACTGCTGGTGGCAGCTCAGCTCTGAAGGGGATGAGAGCTGGCTGTTAGCAAATAAAGTATTTAGGGGCTYCTTGGTGAGGAGATGTGCAAGGCCAGGCTGGACAGGGTTTGGAGCAGGCTGGGATGGCTGAAGGTGTCCCTGCCCATGGCACAGGGTGGGATGAGGTGAGCTTTGAGATCCTTTCCAATCAGAACCATTCTGTGATTTTACAGTTCTGTGACATCTCTCTRTAGAGCGGGAGGTGATGAGGGTTTTTGGTCCCAATGCTTTGCCCTAAAAGGATCAGCCATCTCCATGGTATCCACAGCTTTGTCATCTCTCCCCATGAGCAGTGAGGAGCGGTGGGTGGCATCAGTCCCCTGTGCCATGCCTGGTGACATCTCGCTGGAAGACCCACTGCTGAAACATTTTGAAATGGGTGCAAAAGTGAGCCAAGCCCCCAGCACCCAGCCCTGATGGAGCACCCACCCCAGCACCCTTCCCAGGGCAGGAATGGACCTTCCCAACCCATTCCATCCCAATCTCTGCACGGGCTGAGCCCCCTCTTGGGTGTGTASGGTGCCCTGCACTGCTCTGTCTGCCTGGTGTCCCCTGTACCCTGGGTGGCCCATCTTTTTGGGACATSAGGCATTTCCCTCAGAGCATGGGCTGGGAGCTGCAGCCATATGTCAGCAGCTGCTCAGCCCTTTAAACATCCCTATAATCTCAGGATTTACCATCAAAGCAGGAGCTCTCACGGCAGAGACGTGCAGGGATCAGACTTAAAAGAAGTCGCCGAGTAGGCTGGGGAAGAGCCTTTGCCAAGTAACATCTGTCTAAGACAGTTAACATTAAGCACAAAAAAAAAAAAAAAAAAAACCCAAACCTTTTGTTCGCTTCTGTTTAATGAGGGAGCGGGAGCTCTGTGCAGCCCCAGTGTCTCATTTCACTTTCTCAGCCAGGTCTTGCATAAGCCCATGTACTTACCTGATCTTTCCCTTCTCTTTCAAAACAGGCACGCCAGCCCAGCTGGCCTTTTGCTGACAGCTGTAGTGGCAATTTCCTACACAATCGCTGTGCTGTAYGAGGGGTGAGTAGCTGTGCAGAACTGGAGAGCTTCTAATTATTTCTACCAGCTTTAACTCCCGAGGTTTCAGAGAACTGCACAAATAGAGATGGGTTTTTTTCCAATTAATTCCGCGGGGAAGAAGGAAAACAGAGGATTATTTTTCAATTGTTCTGGTAATGGGCAGATGCCWCTCTGAAACTATTTGCCGAGTTCTAGGAACATTTGTGCATTTTTAAATTTTCATCATTTTTTTTCCATTTGGGTGCCGGATTCTGCCTCTAGAAGAACAATAAGGAAGGCAGTGAGAGGACTCATTGTGTCTTCAGAAGAGCCCCTACAAGAAGCACTTGCATTTTGTAGCTCCTTGGATGGGCTTCTCTGCTGTTTTGCACCACAATAGGCCAGCCAGGAGCACAGGATGGAGCAGCACAAAATAACTCCCAGAAGTAGCAGTTGTGCTTGAGCAGTGAAAGGTCTTTTGTGTTTTTGAGGGAGGAGGAGATGCAGAGAGGCACAGTATGGGTGTGGGCACAGGGATGGTCCTGGCTGGAAGCAGCTGTAGCTGCTCCTCAATCCAGAGAGGCTGAAACCAGGATTGCCACGGTGCAGGAATAGTCAGGCTGTGCCAGGACAGATTTTCTGGGCCTAAAAGAGAGCACTCAGTAATCTTGATTTTAATTCTTGCTACCTCCTTTTGCCTCTGTGTTTTGTCTCTGCCCCCTCTCTCCCCAAACTGTCATCCTTTCATCTGCAGGCCTTTCACAGAGGAGATCTATCGGCAGAAGCAGAAGGGGGTGAAGAGCAAATAACCCCAGGTACGTTTGCTGATGGGCATTTCAGGGGCTGCTTGGCTGGGCTCCCCCACCCGTGAGCACCCCTGCCTTCCCTGGCTCCTCCAGAGCCCTTCCCACACTTCTCAAAGCTCCAAACCTCTGCAAACTCCCAGGCAGAGGCTTTTCACAGCAGCGGTTGTGTCCGCCTCTTGGCACCCGACCAGCAGCCCCCAAATTGTTTTGATTATACACTTGAGAATCAGTGCGAGGGAAAATTGATGGGAAGCTTCGAGGCTCCCGGCTTAGTCTGAATCAGGCAGGAAAAAAACAACTCTTGGCCGTGGCAGTTGCTCCAGGGAATGGCAGGGATGGTGTGAGAGGGCATGTGTGCCTGCTCATCCCTCARGGAAATTGGGCATCCCTGCTCCAGCTGCTCCTTGCTTGAGCCAGGAACACTTCTGCTACTGGGCACACCCTAAAAACTCAGCCCAGGATTGTTTGAGGGGCCAAAGGTTTCTGCAAAAGCACAACTCCTGGCCAGGCTCCTTTCCAGGGGGTTCTTTGCCATCCTGGARCTCCCAGTGCAAGTTCCTGCTGGTTGTTGGAGAGTTGGGACAGTCCCACAGCACTGCTGAGGGTTTGKCAGTGCCATCACTGCTGCTCTGACAGAGATGCTGTGACACTGGTGAGGTCCCCAATGGACTCCTGTCCCTTTGCCTTTTGCAGAGCACTGCCTCGGCTACCTCGTGCYTCTCCGGGCCCCAAACTGTCCGATTTGCCCGTTTTCCTACTGAGATGTATCCTARTAATTAGCCCAGCAACCCTTAATGAGCCGACTGAGCTCCCTGCAGCACTGGAAGTRACCAGAGGAACGGCCTGAGCGTGGTGACAGCTCCTTGCCACTGTCCATGGGAGATGAAGGTTCCTGTCCCCAGGTCCCTGTCCGGGTCCTGATGCTCCCCCGGGAATTGCACAGCGTGGGACCTCCCTCCCACACCGATTATTGGAGATCTGCAGGGAAAAAGRAATTCCCTTTGGACTGGAGGGAAAGCAGAGTGATGATGGAGGCACCGGGGGCCTTTCATGAGTGAGCTGTGAGCCTGTGGAAGCACCAACTCCTCGAGATCATCTCCTGGAAGCTGATCCTGGAGAACATCCCGAGGTGCTGCCCAAGAGCCATGGGAAGCAGAAAAACTCGGATGCAGCAACGGAGAGGGCTCGGGAGCCTTGAGGATTCAAACACAGAGGGGAAACTGCTGCAAACTCAACAGCAGCAAAACCTGCTGCAAACCCAACAACCAACCCCCTCTTTTTTTGGGAAAGGAACCTCCCCATCCAGAGCTGCAGTTTCCCACCTGTGCAGAGCCCTGCAGCATCTGCACCATTGCAAAGGCTCCGAGAAAAGTGACTGAAAAGCRCAGAAATGTGAATGTACCACCTAAACCACAGCCCAGGGGGTGGAGGGATGGCAGCTGCCCCATGGAGAAGACCCAGGGGAGGAGTCAATCCCTTTCCACACCTTGCCCTGGATGGATTCCACCCTTGGCCATGTGGATGGTCCAACCCCTCCTTTTCCCTGGTGCCCACTTTAGGGTCTTGCTGCCTTTCCCACCACCCAGTGCCTTCCAGCTGTTTTTCACTGCCCTGCAGGGCCAGTGGGAGAGGGGAAAGGAAAGGTTTGTTTCTGTCTCCACGCTGTGCAGCAGCCGGGAATGGATCTGCCCCTCCGCCCCTCCCACCAGCCTCAACAAGTCCCAAAACTGCCCAGTGCTGGATCCTGCACTGATCAGAAAGATTCCAGAGGTGATGCTCCAGTCCCAGGCTCTGTTTTTACAGATTCCCAGAACAATTTGAGAAATAAACTGTGAGTGACCAAGCAAGCAGGTGCTGAAGAAGGGAGCTGCGCTGCTGGCACTGGATGGCACAGCCACACCTCAGCATCACATCATCCCCTCCACAGAGGGTCCTCCCTCTTCTCAGTGTCACCTCCATGAAACGGTTCCATTTCCTTTTGCTTTTGCACGCTGTAATTAATTCACCCTCCGGGCATCGCTCAGCAGGAATTAAACGTGTTGGTCTCTTTTCAGCCCGGCCTCCATTTCCTCCGGAAGGGCTCACGAATGCCCGTGTTTGTGTTTCATCACTTTAGAACCATTACACACAGATTTATTTTTTTATTGCCATCTCAGCCACCTTCCCCTCAAAGATTTGGGCATAGTATTTTATTTTTAGATAAGTTTCCACATCCCCTTCACAGCTAATGTTTATAGATGGAGGCTAAACCGGCCCAGTACCCATAGCAACCATCGAGGGAGAGGATACATTGCATTATTCAGACAATTTATGTCAGAGTTGCCAGTCCTGGCTCAAAGTCTCTGATGTCAATAAACTTGGATTTGTTGATAAGTTAAATCAGTATTTACTGAACAGGCACGTGCTCTTTCGGGAAGAATTATTCCTAATGAGAGCACAGCGAGGGCTGTTTTTGTACTGTCTCATTCCCGGCCTGGGGACCATGTGTGCCTTTCCCAGTCCCTCCTGCAAGGCCAGAAGGTTCCCCAGTTGTACCATTCACCTCCCCAGCCAATATCAGCCTCCTCAAACCTTTGTCTGTCACCATAAACCCCAGCAGTGGAGCTGCTTCCCATCCCACGCCCGCAGCATCCCATGAGCAGAGGGATTTGTGGGTCTGGGATTGTGCTGGCTCTGGCTTCACGGGTTCCTTCCCCCTTGATCTGCCATTTCCAGCCCTTTCCATCCCCAGCCATTCTGTGGCAGCTTTGCATTGCACAAGGCTTTTTTCTGGGGCTGTGCCAGGCACATCTCAGGTTTTAGTAGCTCTTCCCGCTGCAGCCAGCGTGGATTAAAGTCATCACTGCCTTTGCACAACTGGTTCTGGCTGCCGGAAAGTTGGAGTTTGATGTTTCAGAAGTGTCTGCTCTGTTCCCTAAAGCAAATCTGAGGAGCTGGAAGGTGATGTTCCAGCCTTTCTCAGGGGGTCTGGGGCAGGGGGTGGCCCTGGCCAGGACAGGTCCCAGGTGRTGCTGTGCTGTTCCTGGGGGCTGCAGGGAGGGAAACACAAAGACACACCATTCTTTTTGTTGTTTTATGATATTTAACAACAAGGGATAGAGGGCCTCTCCTTGATTATAAGGGGGGAAAAAAAAAGTTACTCATTTCCAATTGCCTAATATTTCCAAGAATTTGAGATTACACAGGGAGAGGGTGAAACCTTCAGGCTGAGCACAAAGTGCTGGGGGTGTCGCAGCTGTTTCCCCTCTCCCTGGCGGCAGCTGGGACATGTCTTGAATGGATGCAGAGATGGATCTTGTGGCCCTCAGGTCAGAACGTGAGTCCTGATGCTTCTAAAAGAGAGATCTGCACTGTGGGACCACCAGGAGCAGCCGGTTGCAGGGTGCATCTCTGCTGCTCTTGCAGAGACATCAAGGACCAAATGAGGTCCCTGGAAATGGGGTCATGGGGTCCTTTTCATAACTTCATGCCTTCAAAATGCAGTGTGGGGCTCGCTGGGCCCACTGGAGCTTGGCAGGGGGGTTGTTTGCAGCCTTGGGAATTGCCTCACGTGATGCCGTGTGCTGACGCCACAGATAACGCTTCCCTTGAAGTTTGGGATATTTCTCCAGAGCAAACACCAGCAAAGGAGAAACAAGTTAAATCTCAACTCCTACCTGGCAGGGRCAGCTGGGTCACCAAGGCCATCGCTCTGTGGTGCCTCAGATCTCCCCATCCCACCACACAACCTCTGTGCCCACCCTCAGGGGGGTTTTGTCTGCGTGGTGGCTCTCCCCCATATCTCCCTTCCATGAAGCTGCACGTGATAATTTCTTGGGATCAGTAATTCCTTGGGATGAGGGGATCATCTGTACAATAAACACCCCAGCARCAGGGACGCAGGGCCAGCTCCACGCTCGCAGGATGCTTTATCCAGGAACACTTCAGGAGATGGAGGCTGCATTTCCCTGACGGTGGTGACATCCAGAAGCAGGGACACATCCCAAAGGCCCTTCCCTGGCTTGTGACCGCCCATAACCCCATGCCTGTGTTTGCTTTTGTCCCGGGGGAGGGACGGCCACCGGCCCTTACGTGGCAAACACACACAGAACAAACACGTGGTGCAATCGGGGCAGCACGTGCGGCGCTGGCAGCACTGGGAATTCTCCGTTCCCGCTTGCTGAGGCTGCACTTTGGCTTTTTGGGAAGATGGATGGATGTGGGGGGCTCAGGGTTCTGCTGGGGGTTCCCAAATTCATCCCACTGCCCAGGCAGAACCTTGGCTTTTTTTTTTGCCAGAGGTTGGGATTTGATGTAAAAGCAAAGATGAGTTTTGGGAGCAGTTTGGGGGTCTCTTAATCCAGAGAAGGTGGACAGGGGACACAACAATTTATCTTTACAGGGGAACAAATGGGGCTGTTCTATCCCTGCTGTGTAGGGAAAACAATCTGGACTTTAAATGGTCACAAAGCAATGAGAAAAACGCCCTGGTGGGAAAATATTCCCAGGTGGGAAACGCCCAGTGCTGGAGCCCAAACAAATGCCTGGGGAGGGTGGGGGATCCCGGGGCTGAGCTGTGTGGGCTCTGCTGACCGGCCCATGCTCAGGGATTTGGGATACAGGCAGTTCCCGACTCACGGGTGTCCAGGGAAAGCTTTTAAATTCCCCCCAGTGCCACGAGAGCAGCAGCAGCAGCGTCCCATTCCCACTGTCCCCCTGTCCATGGCATCACCCCCATCAGAGATGGGGTGGGGAAGGCTCCATCCAACCCAGCCCATTCCCACCCTCGCCCCGGGGGTCTTTACGCACGGAGCTCCCGCCATGATGCAGAGGACAAGTTACGAGGCTGTTTTCTTTAATTTTCACACTCCGAAACTGCCCCGGGACGGCCCGGTGAGCCGCATCCTCCTCGGATCCTATTTCAAAGGACAAAAATGGTAGGAATGCGCTGCTTTTTCCATGTCGCGCTTTCTTCGCGGAGGAGCTGTTTACGGAGCGCGGCTCCTCTCCCAGCCGGGGTCGCAGGAGGTCTCAGAGCCACCGGAGTCCTGGGAAGACGTCGGGGCCGGGCTCTGCCTGCGGTTCTGCTGGGATGGGAGCCCCCAGGGATGCGGATTTGGGCACTGGCTCAGCCTTTGCCCAGCTCAACCCCCCCAAATCCCAATCTCTCCCTCCCTGCTCTGCCTCAGCCCCTCCAGACCCACAAGAGCAGATGTGGGACCTGACAGGAAACATCTCCAGGCTCCGAGCCCTCAGCACCACCACCCTTCCTTCCCTCTGCCAGCTCCTGCCTGGCACTGCCCACCTGGCTCCCTGCCTCCTCTTGGGCTTTAATTTCTGTCCCAAAACCCTGCCAGCCATCGCCATTTCCATGGGAACCTTCCTGAAATCCGCAGCGATGCCTGCACGGGGTCACCAATCCTCCCTCTCCCCCGTGCCTTGTGTTCCAAGCCCCGTTCCAAGCTGCCTCTCTCCAGTTACAGGTGACGTTTCTCTCTAATCCCAGAGAAGCTCAGTGCTCTTTGGAAGGGAGCAGAAGGTTCTGGAGTTTGGGGACACATCCAGGACACGGAGACAGCTTCGTTTGTGCTGGCAGGATGCTGCTGCATCTGAGTGGATGGGGTGAAAGGAGATGGAAACTGGGAGCACGGGATTTCCAGGGTGCTTCTGCCTCAGAGCTGCTCACACTGGGCACAGGGATGGTGTCTCTGAGGGATACCTTTTACCACCCCTTTGCCTGGAAAAATCCAGGAACCAGGGATTTGAGACAWATCTCAGGCTTTCAGATACTCTTAATCAAATCCCAAGTGCTAAAAGGAATCAAGAGACATGAAAAGTGTTGCTGAAGGAGCTGGGAGTGGGGGGAGGAAACAAATAAAGCCACCCCCCGATCCCCAGAGAAGGAGCAGCTTCTGCATCATATCTCATCTGGGAAAAATTATATGTTGGGAATTACGTGCTTCTTCTGCAAAGCCTTAAAGAGATTTAATAAAATGAGACAAGCTAATAATATAGGGAATGAATAGCAACCCTGGATGCTGCATCTTGATTTAATCARATGCTTTTCCTCAAGGGGACAAGCAAGAACTATGGCTAAAGCCTCCCTTCCCTTCCCAACCCAGCTGCTTCCCTCTTCCTCTGGCCATTTGCTCTTTCTCCCATCCCAKGGGAGCAGCCAGGGCAGGATTTGGGGTCCTAAAAGTCCCTGCTGCTCACCAGCACTGCTGGGAAACAGCCCACGCTGGTTCTTTGGAAGCACGGTAAGGAGCCTGGGAGAGGGTCCCTGTCCAGTGACCAGTCCTGGGGGAGAAAAGCAGGAATTAGGGAGCCAGGAGGGCTGGGCTGGGCTGGGGAGCGGGCTTGGCTCCACGTGTGTGCTTGCTCCAGAGCCAGGGAACGCCCGGCTGCTGCGGAGGGGATGAGCCCTTGGTGGGATGTGCAGTGTGTTTATGGCGATGATGAGGAGTTTGTGCGGGATGTGCTCCTCTCCACAGCCCGGGAGAGCTGCAGGGTCGGCGTGTGCCAGATGGGACCCACACCAATGGCACTTCCAGTCCCGTGTCACCGCTCGGAGCCGCAGGACCCGGCCGTGAACCGAGGCCAGCGCGGCCCCGGGGGGATGATCCTTCCCGGCTCCKCAGCACACTCAGAAACCAAACTCATGTTCTGATGTAATTGTCGTTTTTCCGAGTATCCCCAGCTCGCCTGTCCCTGTGCTGGCYACCGCGCTGCCGCTCCTGCTTCCTGGAACATTTTGCTTCCTATATTTTTGCCGTGGTGCTGCTGCTGTGAGCTCTGTTTTGCTGCTGCACAGTTCGTCCAAGCCAGGCCCTGGGGAGCCACATGTTCTGTCGCCGGGATGTTTGTGTGACTTTCGTGGAATTTCCTTTCCTCAGCCACTTGCTCACGGACACAGGGTGGGTTTTGCTGGTTGGCAGGTGGCTGGTAAACCCAGGAAGGTGAAAATAGGGAGGGAAATAGCAAGGAAACAAGGATTGATCTGTGCTGAAGGTGATTCCATTAAAGGTGTCGCTGGGGCTCGTGCAGAGCATCCARCCTGCGGCTCTGGCTGGGCTGAGCTGCTGCATGAAAGAGCCYGTGCCTTCCAAAACCAGGCAAGGAGCAAAGTATCCCACAAATAGCAGGGCCAAACTCTGGCAGCCGTGGGGAAAATGCCCTTTTACCTGCCTCTGCTTAAGCCTCGGGCTATTTGCAGCCGGGTCAGAAATAGGTGGTGATTTTTAAAAGAGTCATAACCGTGGGAAGGCTTCGCCTTGCAGCGAGGTGGATCCTTTATCATCAATCACTGGCAGCGGCTCCCAGCAAATGTGCTTTGCTCCTACAGGAGATGAGTTTCTAGATGAGCCTGGGAGGACTCAGCTAATGCTGTGTAATTCTCTCTGCTTGGGCTCTGCGTGACTCTGTGAGCAGCTGGGCTCTGGGGTGGCACAGACAGTGCCCAAAGCCTCTTTTCTGGGAGCTTCCATCACCACCAGCCCTCYTCCACCCACTCTGGGTCCCTGACATCCTGTCCTTGCTGTCAGGCTCAGGTCCCGCTCCACCAAGCCCAGTGCACATCTGTCTCCTGGCACGCTCTGCCCAAAGAACTCTTCAGAAGGAGCAATAGATTTTTTTTTTCCTGTCAGCCAGGAGCAGGTTTCGAGCAGGCTATTTTTACCTGTTCCTGACTCTATTAATAGTTGTACAGCCAACAATAAATGCTGATCGAGATATTCGATTTGTCTGTCCTCCAGAGGTTGCCACTTCCTATTCCTCCTGTTGTTTTCCACCAGCATCTTCAATTAAATGATCTTTTTGTTATTTGCRGTGATACATTTGGGCTTTGTGTTCGGCTATTAAACTTCTTCGCTGTCTCTCTGACACAGATGAATAAACACAGGAAACTGTCCCACTTTCTCTCCTCCAAGTGTCCTTGTGCCTCCGGGCAGGATGTTTCCCTGCAGGCAGGGATGGGCTGTAAAGGGCTGTTTAAATCGCTGCTCCCTTCCACCCCACAGACAACCACAATTCCTCTGTAAGCCTTCTGAGAGTGTTTGAATTAATATCTAAAGGTGAGACCACACTCAGGGGAGAGGAAAAGCTTGACACCATCCATTTCCCAAGTGGTGCTGATGAAAGGCACTGCTCTGCACCAGTCTGTGTGTTCTGGCTGTCCCTGAGGTCCCTCTCTGCCTTATAAGTGAGGCTTCTGCTGCCCCAAAACTTATTAAAGCTTCACCTTTTGCTAAGATTTTTTTTGGTTAGTGGGTATTTTTGGGGTATTTGTAGATTTGCCCAGCGATAGGTGCATCCCCTGTGGGCAACCTGTGCCAGGGCCTCAGCACCCTCAGAGGGAGGAATTTCTTCCCAATATCCCATCTAATTCTGTCACCTGTTAGAGGGAATGCATTCCCCCTTGTCCTGTCACTCCAGCCTTTGTCCCTAGTCCCTTTCCAGCTTTCCTGGAGCCCCTTTAGTCACTGGAAGGGGCTCTGAGGTCTCCCCGGAGCCGTCCCTTCCCCAGCACCCGCAGTTCCCAGTTCTCCCAGTGCGGCACCGCTCCCGTTCCCCTTCCCGGCCGCGCTCTCTCCTGTCCCCTACCGGGGGGACCGGGCGCTGCCGCGACACCGGCACGGGGGCCGGGACCCGACCGGGACCGGGACGGGGTCGGGGAAAAGGGAAAACCGCMGTGCGAAGAGCCTCCGCCAAGGGGGCACCGCGCAGCCCCCGCAACAGCCCCCGGTGGGACCGAGCCTTCTCCCCGCTCCCGGCYCCGCGCACCGGAGCTCGCACCGAACGGGCTCTCTTCTCCGCTCTTTCAGTAAAATGTAAAGAGGAGTAAAGTCACGGCAGGGAAAGCCATGGAGAGGGACCCTCTGCACCCCCCGCCCCGGGTTTCTGCGCCTCGGGGTCACCCCAGTCCCCGAGTCTCGGGAGCCCCGAGCCGGGCTGAGAACGGGACGGATCCAAAGCACAAAGACCCGTGCTGAGATGCAAAGAGATCGGTTTGMGAACGGGACTGTGAAAGGAC